>NC_083618.1:13305087-13605087 GCF_963584025.1 Labrus mixtus | reverse complement strand
TTCTCCTCTGCTCTCCCCAATCCCGTTTAATTCTCTGCAGTACAGAGAGCTGCAGCAGCGCTCCTCCGTGTCTCCTCTAGCTACCTACAAGTGAGCTGCAGAGAACATGTGGCTCATAAATTCATGTGACTAAAAGGTTTCTCTGGAATCAAGTGCACTGGATGTTTCTGCTTTGCATCTCTGAAGAGAACGTTTTTGGGAGGCATGGAGGATAAAAGAGCGGTAGCCCATCTTATAGAAGTCAGGTTTAGCTAATCTTGTGCAACAAAACAAGAAGTCTTGGGGGAAGTTGGTGGAAAGTCAAGGTTGTTGTAGAGCAAAAGTAGAGGGTGAAACCACATAACAAACTATGCTATGAGCAGCAGCATGGAGTCACAGTTTACTCCTTGAAGTTGGGGTTTTGTTGTCTTAAATCTCTTTTCACTCTCAGCCAACAAAATAAATTCCTAATGATCAAGCAGCTTTTTTTTTGGCGTTTTCTTATCGCTGATCATCTATATAAACGTGTCACTTCTCTGCAGTAAAAAAACAAACACTTTCTGTTGTTTCTCTTAAATAGGATCGTTCACATTTCTAAATTCCCCCCCTGTTCAGACAATCCTCCATGAATTATTTTGTCAAAGACGAGCGAGCAGTGAATATGTGACGCCTTTCAGGAGCCAATTTGCAACATTCGGTAGATGAATACCAAGAGGCGAGATAATGACAAAACAAAATGTGCTGCTGCTGCTGCTGCTGCTGCTGACTTCATATCCACAAGAAACACACAGAGGGGTGATGCAACCAGCCTCAACCTACAAATCCTCTTCTGTCTCATACCACGCAATGCACCCCCCCCCCCCACCTCCCCGCCCTCCTCCTCCTCTTCCCCTCTTCTTCTTCCCCTCCTCTCTCTCTCTCTCTCTGCTTCCCTCCCTGCTTGCCTTCCAGACTGGCACTATGCTAATTAAAGTTGCTAGGAGTGTGAATTTGAGAGGAGAGTGGGATTAGCTCGATAAGTATCAGGAGTACAGAAGCACTGTACCAAAGTCATTTAAATTCTAATAATAAGAAAACTGTTAGAACATCCACAGTGATGCATTGCAACAATTTCTCCCCTACAATCTACACAAATCCTATTTATGCCTTTATGAGACGTAAACCCAGACTGGCGGGAATACAGCTGCCTGTTGGGTTTTGGTTGTCTCCACTCGACTCCATTGTGATTTTCGTCTCTTGCCTCTGGTACTCGACTGATATTATAATAATCAAGAAGCTGTGTTACCTCTTGGTACCTCCCCTATAGGATTATATTTCCACTTTCTATGTTGAAATCTTGTTTAAACGGCACTAGCAGAAGTGTGAATGTGCCTGTATGGTGAGAAAAAAAACCCCTATGAAAACATGTCTCCATAGGTCTTTGGCTGCGTTGATTCCATGCTTCAACGGGCCAGCACAAGCCTCAGATAAAGAGAGAAACTTTTTACCAAATTGATTTGCACGCTTCGTAAAAAAGCAATGCTTATACCTTATTAGATTCCAGTCGGTAAAATAGCGGCATGCAGGATGTTTATTGGTAATGAAAGGGGATCTATGTGACAGAGTGGGTAAAGTGGGCTGGAGGCGGCGTGCTGCGATGATGAGCCTCAGTAGAGAGACTCAGGAGAAACTCTTAAAAACTTCAGTCTGATGGGAGGAGAAAATGTATTTGCCTCATCTTTGTGTGCTGACTTAAAGCAGCCTGAAGCTCCTTCTTTTGTGGAGTTCCAATATGTTTTTTTTTTTTACTTCACAAAACTTATACCTGAGTTTTATATGAGTGAGCACTGATTAGATAGCACCTCCAGACTTAAATAATTGAGCTGTATACTACTAACCCTGAATGCATGCTCTTTGATTGCTATGAATTTAGTTATATCGGCTTAGTTAAGGAATGACTCTCTTTTTTTATCTAGTTTGACGGTCAGTCATAACTCGAACCCTGAGATATTCGACATTTCTGTCAGTACCAGAGACTTTTTCTGATGCTAGTATTGTATTCGAACAACTCTACCTCCTTCCTTCTTTCCACATTGTCGACATGAACTCAAATGATGCTTTCCTCTCTAACAGCTCATGGAGTGACTTTTCTGCCTTCTCCAGTTAAAACTGGGGGGTTATCAGATGAAAAGTGGCAGTACAAACTGGAGGTGGACTTGGCAGTATCCCCTCCCACCGAGACAGCCTGGAACTAATTGCTGAGAGATACGGATCATATCCCACAATTTGTCAGTCGGGGTGATAAAACCATCGCGGGGCTGGCTGTGGTGGTTGAAGGAGTGCTGGTAGCTCGCTCTGCTGATAAAGATGGATGGTGAAGGGGTCTTGAAATGGCAGGCGAAGGCAGACACAAGGGAGTTGGCCGTGTTTATGAGTTTAGGTTGTGAGTCAGCGCTAAGCCAAACACTCACAGTTTAATTTACTGCAGGGCTTTGGTGCTGCGTGTTTTGCACCAGTTTACCTCTGCACTGCTCTCCACATTATCACCGCGTTTAATGACAAACGCACAGCAGTGAACCATGACCGTGGACACTCATTCAAAGATAAAATATGAGTCTTTAGGAGCAGCAAGACCCTTTGCACGTAGTTTCTTTCTCAGCTCCATACAGCAGTGAGTCTGTGAGCGACATCTGGAAGATGCGTCACTGCAGCTGTGCAGAAGAAGCTCTGCTCTCAGGCCAAAGGGTCTCCTTTTCTGCTGCCCTGTGATCGGCCTTTTAAGCACCTATATGTGAACACCCAGCTGCTGGACATTTAGAGACAGACAGCAGCCACAGTTCAACTAACTTCTAACAGATTTAATCCATCTTAATTGTCTGGTTCTTCAAAAGGGGTGAAATGTTGCTGAAGTTATTCAGAGTCTGTTAAAGGACAGCGATTCCTTTGAAATGCTTTTATGCCAACATTCATCTCATTAAAAAGTCATATGTATGGACTCATTTCTCTCTTCAAACATGCTCACCAACATGCAGCGCATCTTTTACCATTATTTATTTTGGCTACCAGAGCCTCTTTCTTCTTAACGTTCTGAGAAAATTAAGTTTGAGTTGACCTTTGGAGTCTTTCAAAGCCTCTAAGAATTAGATTAAGAGGAAAACAGCATTAACAAATTATAGCCATGACTAAAATTCCTCAGGTTTTCACATGACATCATTTAAGTCCATTATCTAACTGCAGAGACACAGCAGTCACTCTGTTTCTCTTTCTTCTCTCTCTTTCATGTTATTTTCTTCAGCATCCTTTAAATACACAGGAACTTATAAAATAATGGATTTTGATCTCAAACCTGAGGAACTGCAGTCGTGCATGATGACTTTTAAATTCACTCAATTTACACATTTGAACAATTCATTCACTATCAGCTTTAAGATGAAAGCAAAAATTCAGTTTGTGTAGTCATATCGCTTGATTTCTCCTCATTCCAATGTTTGGAACATTAGCTTCAAAATCTTCACAAAACTTTCATTTTAATTTTATTTTTTTTTACATTTTCTGTTAATTCACCCCTCATCCACATTCATCTCATAAATACTCCAGTGCAGTATCTAACATATTGTCTTATCACATCCATGACATAAACGTCTCCTCCCTTGAGTGAGGCATTACACATGCAGACATGTGGGACATCCCTGCATGTTGGGGGGTTTGAAGATGGACAAAGACATGTGTGGAATTAGTTCTGTTTGCAGTGTGATGAGCAGTTAGCATGCAGTGAGGAGGTTTGTGGGGTTCAGTGGGAGTGTAAACCACTGTGGTAAGAGGAGAGGGGTGCCCCAGACCCCTCCCCCCCCCCCCCCCCCCCCCCCCTTTTTTTTTTACTAGCGCCTGATTGATTAATGTTGTTGTCGGGGCAGAGGGTCCCCGGAGAGGATGAGGAGCCCTGTGTGATATGTGGAGGGTTTTACAAGCAGCGGCGAGCTTGAAAGTGATGGGAAGAGATCCTGGCCAAAGGCCGAAATGAGAAATCCATCAGGAATGCATTCCCTCTCTCCCTATCTCCCTCTCTCCGTCTTTGGAAGAACAGCTGCTGCTATAACTCTACTGTACATATCTGCCTTCAATCTTACATGCAACACCCACAGCACCCACACCGTCATGCAGTTTCCTCAGACTGAGGTGTGAACATGAGGAGTTTTTCTGTCAGGCATCCTGGACACTGAGGTTCATGGTAAGCAGCAAATTTCCCAACAAGCACAGAGCCAAGCTCATCTTTACAGATCAGACAATCAAAAGTGCAATGTTATGACATTTTTTAACTGGAACACCTTCAGAACTGGGTGAAGAGTGAGAGTCTTTTGTTGTGTTTATGGGAATAAAGGTATTTACTGAACAGGCTGCACAAAACACTGAGGCCTGCACAAGATGAAACATAGCTCTGCATTTTTCTTTCTTTTTACAGGTGGATTTTTTAATTAGTCATTTTCTGCTACACGTGCTACATGTAGGCTACTGTTAAAGCAAATATATACAATATGTATAGGCTACGTATTATAATTTAAAAACATATGTATGATTTAGCTATTGATATGCAGATACAATACTATGTATAACTTACTAAGTGAACGTTCACATATCCTTTCATGTTAAACTGCTAATTCAGCGCGATGCATTTGGGGTTGTACGCGATGGCACAACCTAAAAATGTCCTACATTTTTAATTGAGGAGAGGATATTAAATTGAACTATTTACAATACATTAGGCCTATATTAGCTTTGATTGATTGGCAGGGAAACTTCTGTCTCAGATCAGTTTAAACCAACAGCCTTCAGGTTAAAAATCCCAAATGAGGGGATTTAAACTCCAGGTTATAACACTATAAACTGTCCAGGGGTCTTGAATACTTCCGTAAGACGGTGTAGTTTGAGGCTTGTAATGGGAATTGTTTGCCACCATCCCAAAACAAAGACAGGTATTTCAGATGCTTATGGCATCTTTCCGGAAAAAATGGATGATCAAACGCACATTGCTGAGACTAAAAGTATAGATTAAAAGTAAGACATTGTTTTTTCTTGGGCATTGTTCCTGAATATAGATGATGGTGTTTTTGAGTACAATTTTCTCTGTTTGTGTTAGCCTGGAAGCAGAAATCTCTTCGAAGGATTACCCTTGTTACACAAAACTCAAACTTTCTGCAAGGCTTGGTACCACAATGTGTGTCTGTCTTTGTATTTTTGGTGATCTGTCATGTTTTCTACACTTCCCAATGTTTTCTCTCATAGTGACGTAGTATGTCTAACCTGCACTCTGGCCTCTGTGAGTTTGGTCCTCTGGGCAAGCTCCTCTCGGGTGTAGATGTCGGGGTAATGTGTCCTCTCAAAGGCCTTCTCCAACTCCTCCAGCTGCTCGGCTGTGAAGGTAGTGCGGCTGCGTCTCTGCTTCCTCTTCAGGGGCAGGTCAGGCTCCGAGTCCACATCTGAACCTTCGTCTGTGCGGTTACCTGAGGTGAGAGGAAAAAGACAGAAGGCCATCTGTGTGATCATGGAATTAAAACAAGAATACGAGTTCTTTTGAGTGATTTCATAGGAGGGTTTTATTTGTTGTTGTTAAAATACAACATAAAACGCTGGCTGGAAGTGTAAGAGAAGTAGCTCTAACAGCATTATCTGCATTTCTGAGGCTCTTTTGTTGCTCAAAGAGAGCGAGACCGGCAACACAGAGGATTCAAATGACAGCATCTCCTTTCAAAATATACAACTGGGAGAATATTATCTTAATCTGTGGATATTTATTTAATATAGAAGAGGCCTTGATACACAATCCTGCCTGTGTGAGGGGCCCCAGAGGCTGTGGAGGCAGAGGGCTGAGGGGGAGCGGGGGTGTCGGTGGGTAGAGGGGTTAATCTGCACAGGCCACCTTGCTGCTCCTCACCCTGCTTTTCTCTCTCATTGGCCCAGGGCACACTGCTCGTACACAGCACCGCCAGAGTGTACAAAATAGAACACAATATCGCAGCGAAACCATTCAGTCCCGTGTGTTTCCATCTGCTGTCATTAAATGAATTAGAACATATTTTACATTACTTTTAAGCATTCAACTAAGCTGAATTTTCGCTCGAGGAACACAGATACAGCACAAAGCTGCACAATCCAGGCCGACAGGGAAATTTTTGACAGCAAATACGCATTACCAGTGCACATTACCATTATAACTGAATTTAGAAAATTGCATCATTTTCACCTCCTCTGCACGTCTATTCAAACTACATGGCCCTTTTCATTCCGTGTCATAAAATTCATATTCTCATAATTTCCCTCATTGAGACATTGACAAGGCGGCATGATGTGCCAGTGTTGCTCCAGGCCTTGTTGGATTGCATCATGCTCAGTCCAGAAAAGTGTGGGTAGAGGGAAAATAAAGGGAGATATTGAAGAAGAAGAGGGTGCATGAAGAGATTTCTGCTTCTGACAGAGGCCTTTTTGCTATTCATCTCCAAAGAAAAAAACTATGGCGCTCACCTGAATGTCTCGCCCGGGTGTCTAATTCTTTGTTTTTTTTTTACGGCTCCGATCTCTGTTTATAGTTCCACTCCAGTCACATCTTTCAACATAAGTGGACAAAAGGATACTCAAAGCTAGCCTCCAAATAACAACTGTGAGAACAAAAGAGCAACAGAGCTGGCGGAGTCTCAAGGCCAGCTCCAGAGTTTAATTAAACAAGGAATTATGGGATTATATGGAGACTATCATTACAGGCCACTCCAGCAGTCTTCTACGAACATTTTTTTTGTCCCCCCTGAGCTTGTGCTCGATGATTCTCTGCGGATTACACGTGGCCGCAGGACATGAGGCCGCATTCATTAAATCAATTCTTCAGTCTTATCCTTTTTAATAAAGATTGATTCTTGAAGCGCAGACTCACTCGGCTGCAGAAACACCCTTGAACATACAAAGTTGGATATGTACATACGCCACATATCCCTTTGTTGGTTTTCATGAGGATGCGTAGATCCATTTGCCCGCTAACTCACCGTGACGACACTTGAGACCGGTCCAGATCACTTTCCAAAGTCACCCCTGTGTCCTACGGGGAGACGAGGGGGCCACGGTTGAGAAATACATACTCAAGGGGCTCCGAGAAAGACACTTATTTCCTCTTCCTCCTCTTTGTTTCACAGTCTTTGGGTTGCAAGTAAACCTCCCTAGCAATCTGTGTCACATTTAGCATGCTATCAGGCTAATGACTGATAAACCACAGCAGACAATAGCTTGTACCACTTCCCTCCTTTAAGCCCCACAGAGGCAACACATCTGCTCTTGTACATGAACCACAAGCACAAGGTCAACAACCCTTCCTGTAATGAGTGAAGCAAAATGGGAAATGGCACACGCTGTGCGAGGCCAACTGGGACTGCGGATTGGACGTAAAACTCATCTATATGCTGACAACACTTGGCGAGTAGAGAAATATATTGAAACACATGGCTGCTCTCCTTGTTGATGCAGGAAAGAGCCTGACGCTGATGTCTGGTTAGCATAAATACTTTTACAAAAGCCCAGATGACAAAGATTTTAGCCTGAAAACAACCATTTTTCCAGTCTGTTTTCTGGACAAAAAACTCTTTCACATCTTAATTTCATGTCTCTTTCCTCCCGACACACATGCGCTAATGTTAACAATCTGAGACATAATAACACCCAATGAAAACAAAATCCCTGCAGGGCTGCTGAGGTCAATTCCTTAATGGTCCGCTCGTCACAAAAAGGTACGTTCCGATTAGACCTTTGAATAATACGACCGCAGTAATTCCTTTCACAGGTTCAGGGGGATATTGATAAAGCACTCATGCCTTGTCTCATTACTTATTGTCCAATTACAATGTAATTATGTGCCATCCAGTGGGCACGCTTACTGTGTGTACTCCCCTCCAGGGGCCCTCTAAGGTCTCTGCCTCATATTGATTTAAAATATGCCCAGTAGAAATAGGAATTAATCAGGTTTACACATTGCTTTATCTGAGTAAGTGCTTCATTAAGATTGGAAATAACACTGGTATGGTTTGAATAAAAGCTTTAACCTGAAATGTAATGAATGCCAGGACTTCTTAGAGACTGTTAAGAGGTTCAAATTGTTGAAGGAGATTGTATTGAAGGAACTCAACAACTAACAGATAAAACAGCTGTTCTACGTGTAATTTATAAAACCTGAACAAAGGTGATCACTTTCAGAGGTGAAAACAGATCCTCATGCTTTTTATGTTATTTTAGAGAAGGTAAGGATTGAGCAAGTCAAGAAGACAGTTGTGTGGTTTAAAATTTATGTCAGGGTAAAATATAACAAAGCATTGACAGTTTAGCCCAATTTTCATGAGATAGGCCTATAACTTTTATCATAGTGATCCACAGACTATGTGAGGCGGCCATATTTGGTTGGTTTTCAGGCATTTCTGTATTATTCTGTATTAAATATATCAAAGTTTTAAGAAATATCTGAGATTCCTGGTCTTTTTAAGACTTGTATAATGACATGCATGATAGTCAATCTGTACCAAAAGGTCAGAGTTTTTCCAAATTTATAGAAAATATTTTTATACTGTTGTCCACTGTTTTGTAGCTGGTGTAGAGATCCGTCATCGTTTTATGCTAACAGGAGATGATACATTTCAGGTGCTGAGTGACCACCTGATAACTTCTTCAGGTTTTGGTTTTGGTTTTGGTTTTGAATTAATACAGATTTTCAGTTTGTTTTCTTTAAATGTATCCAGAATTGCTGGATTGAAACTCACTTTTTGTTTCCAATTATGAGAAGCTCATCTGTGGCCTGTGCACAATGCATTGTGGGAGGAAAGTCTGCATCAGCTCAGCAGCACACTAAGAAGTAAGGTTTTGATTGGGAAAGTGAAAATGGTTGTATTACATTTTTTATAAAAACTGACTAACTTTAGGTCAATCCAGTTTTAGTAAGTGTTGGTAATCCAACACTCCAAATAATCCCTAAAGAGGCAAAGATGGCTGAATTTGTTTCACCCTGGTGTGACTCTGTTTTAAGGAAGCTTTGACTGAGCAGAACTTTTAGATAAAACAGAGTTTAGACTTGTGCAGCGAGTTAATAGTTTGAAGGTCACACCGAGGTTTAAAGGAGGTTCTCTCCTCTGAAGCTCCTCTGCTGACCTCTCAGACTGCAGACAGATGTGATCCTCATTACCAGTCCTGAAAACCTCTCCTACACCCATCTCAAGCCTTTCCCCACCTACTCATCCAACCTATCTCCTTCTCTGACTTCCCTGGTCCTCCACCTTAACCCCCCCACCCCCCACCCCCGAGACGCTGAGGTAATGCTGATTAAACAGACAGCTGTTCACCCATTACCACCAATTAACCGAGTGATCTGTGAGGTTACACATTAATGATGAATAACAACAGAGAAAGAGTTCTTCCAGCGATGTTGTTGAAAACTCTCTTTCAAAATATGTGCATCTGAGTCTTTAGGAGGTTGTGAATGAAGACACAATAAATATGGCATTGGGGAACAAAATTTAAAATGTTTGAAATTGTGTTTTATCCATTTTTAAAAACAACGTCCTTTACAACCTCAACAAAATGAAAATGGTGAAAAGCTTTTTCTCTATCGATAGGAAAATTAAAGAATACAAACTTGAAAAGATGTGTGCCTTGACTGAGATGTGTAAAATTGGGGGGAAAACATTGGAAAACCACGATAAAACAACAAAAGTGAAGGGGGTAACTGCATAACTCACTGCATACACTAACAATGAATATAAAATAAACTCCTTTTTGGTGCAAATAAAATTCATTTAAAACATGTTAAAATTATTTTTATCAAAGCATCCATCTGCAATATTGCAGGTGCCAGGTATATGTAGCTCACCTGTGAGCAGTATTAGCATTACGCTAGGCAGTCAGCCTGTCTGTGACATCATAACCCATGGCCTCAATATCAGCCATACCTTTGCAAACTATCCGAGACAGAGGGACAAAAACAGACAGGGCTTTGGCAGTGCAGCATTAGCTCATAATGGCTCATTTTGAAAAGCATATTAGTTCCAGCATAATTACAATCAGGCCTCACGCTCAGTGTTTTGCAGGCATTCACAGGACCAGCCTGTGAGCGGCAAGTCACACCAGTTGACTGTGACTGACAGCAGATTTAGTTCAAAATGCTGCTTTTTTCCTCCCTCTTTTTTTCCCACAGGACAAAAATAACACCGCGTCTTTTCTCCCTATTTATGTTGACTTGTTTATTTTGTGCCTACCTTTTGTCGTAGTTGATGCTGCAATTATACTTTTTGTCAGTCAGAGGGGCTGAATATCAAAAGGCCTAATTATGCAAACATGGCTGCGATAAGAGGCATCTGCCTGCGATGGGATCTGCTATCTCTGACATGCATCTGTCTCTGCGCTGTCTCTGCGGCTCCAGGCCTGCATATAAACAGGCCTGCCTGTCCCCGGGACTGCATGCGATTCAAAACCACCAACACTGGAGCAGAGGGATGTTTCGGGGGCGGGGGGGATCGTGCTGCTACATCAAATAACTAACAACTTCCCAATTTGCATTTTTGTGAGAATGGCGCGGCATCTCCACTTAATGCACTTGCCTGTTCATCCCAAAGGGCTTTGCAGAGTTAAAGGAGGCATGTGATTCAAGGCATTTACCGAAGGATGTATCTCAGATAGGAACCTTATGTGAATACAAGATAGACGACAGCGATAACCGCAGAGGTTTAGAGACAAATTCTCTCTGAATAATCTTTTCCTGTAGTTATCTCCCTGCGAGTGAAAAACAAAAACAAAACTCTCAAAGTGAGCAAAGCCTCTGCGTGGCTGGAATTAATTCATACGCAACCAAATAAACTATAAAAAGACTGTACATTAGGCAAAACCAAGTTAACTGTGTTGGTTTAGTAACATGTCCAAATGCATCATCAATTTTTCCTGCCTGTCAGTGACCTTCTCTGGGCCGTAATTTGACATTTAGCTCAAATTGAATCTGGATGAAATGCACAAGTATACATCAGGATATTAAAACTCCACTGACTATCTGAAATACAATCTTTTGGAGCTCACCTTTATGGACAGATGTCATTGGATTCAGCCTAGTCTCATGCCTATCATGTCAATTACCAGTTTAGAGCAGGTGGCTGAGGGCCAAGGGCAATGTCCAAAATCTATTTTAAGTGGTGAGATAGTGAGAGAGGAGAGGAGAAGAGAAGTGGTGCATTAACTTGTGCAACATGATTACAGGTCTAGTTTTACTTTTTGCAGTAAGTTAGGGGTGATGGAAACCATAAAAACTACCTGATGAAAACACAAAAAGATGGCGTTGGTTTTTCATCCAAATAATTCAAACTCTCACTGCCTGTGTTTTCAAGTTTGGAGGCTTTTTTTTTTACATAGACATTCCTCTGGAGAATTCCAAAACTTCTCTTCCCTTGTCTCTCAGACAGAATCAAATTCTTTTGAAAAGGAGTAGGGGGCTCGCAAAAAAAAGAGGAGAAAAAGGCAGAGGGAGGAAGAAAGATGGGAGGCTCTATAATCTTTGGCTCTCACAACAAACAATTAGCCCCCTTTTCTCTGTTCGAGGTGAAGAGAGGGGGGAGAAGAGGGGAGAGAGCGAGAGAGAGAGAGAGAGAGAGAAAGCGGAGGAGACAGAGAGGGAGAAGCAGAGAGAGCGATGCTCTTTTATGGCTCTTGTCATACGGATGAAGGCACGGCGCGTCCATGAGAGCGCACGCTCACCTTCAACAACAGGGCGTCCACTGGGCCCCCGGCCTTTTCAGCCCGTAGAGACGAGCTCCTCGGGGGGCCATTAGAGCATGAATAGAGGCCTGACAGCCCTGTGCAGCTCTGCAGGGCATCCATAAACGCTGACATATTGACTCCCCAGGCCTCTGTGCTGCCTCAGTTTGAAAGCGTGAAGGGCTGGAAGGGTGGGACTCTTTTTCTTTAATATACTACTTACCTAAACAATAATATTAGCTTGGTTTAGTGTCAACATGAGGAAAATGTTGTTCTTCTGTCAAGATTTTTAGCACAAATTATTGTTTGGGATTATATTTTAGCACCAATATTTTGGAAATTGCACTTCTAGTTTTGCATATAGTTAAGTTTTTCTAACTCCCACAAAGCTAAATCCTATATTTTATGGGTATTTTTTTGTATTTACCTGCTGAATTATCATCTCACTTTCTTCTGTGTTTGAAAAAAAAGTAGAAAAAAGTAGAACAGAGTCGCATGGACCCAAAAGGACTTCATAAGACACAACAAGTTTACTTTGTTAGAAAAGACTAAATGAACTCTGCACCAGGTTTCCTCTTCTGTCAGGCAGAATGTCACCGCCTGAGCTCCAGTTTTTGCTAATTGAGGTCAAAGCAGGGGAAAAAAATGAAATTAACAGAGAGCAAAAGAAGGTAAAAAAAAAAAAAAAAAAAAGGAGCCCATTGGGGGGCTCTGCCAAATGGCACTGGAGCCAGAGCCTCAGTCCCCCAGCAAAAAAGCTTCTGAAAACCTACGCAGGAAATCAAACAGTAACGTCTCAGGGCTATGAGCCGAGGTTTCCTGGAGGAACAAATCATTTTCTCAACAAAGCCAAAGAGAGATTACTGGGCACAGTATAGGAATGCACAGCGGACAGTTTGATGCGCCCGGGGGAAGTTTCCTAATTTTCTGGACAAGGCCGGGCAGCAAATATTGCGGAAAAGTTTGTGTGATTTTGAGGACACAAGGAAGGAAAGAAGAGGTACGAAAAAAGATGGAAACTTTAGTTTAAAAAAAATCATATTGATGTGAATAAAGCCTTTACAAAAACAATTGCAAAAAATGTGTCACTAGGCTTAAAAGTGAAGGTTATTTTAAGAGATGCTACTAATGTTTTTAGTAAAAAACAGCAACTATGGCCGTTTTTTGTTACATTTCCTAATGTTTGCATGTTATTGTATAACTCATATTGAATTGCAGCTTTAAACAGAAGGAATGAAAACAGTACAGCTGGTTTGTTACCTCAGAAAAAATCACAATAGTCTTAATTCATGAGGTGATAACATAAAGCTAATCTAAAAAGAAAAATCACTCCACAGCACTCCATGATCTTACAGTGCAATGAGGTTTAGTGGATTACAATAAACAGTTTCCAAAGAGTTCCTTTACATTACAATACTGTGATGCTCATGATTAAAAGCTTCTCTCTGTGCACAGTGCAGCATTACATTGCATGGCATTATTGCCTGTGTTCCCTCCACATTGAGATGTGGCAGAGTAGCAAAGCTTTTTACACTGAGACTACATATTCCCCAAGGAGAGAGTGACTGACGATGCAGAAATAAGCCCATTAGATGAAAATGGGGGACAACATTTTGAAGTTGTTATTTAGTCGACGAGGACAGGAGCTCCACCCCTCTGTTTGGACAACCGCTTACACATTTTAACTCGGTGGAGAAAAAAAAACACATTTCTGATTTGCAACACTCGGGGAACATGTTTATTGTCTTTGTGGTTTTGTGAAAAAGAGAAACACGCACAATTAAAACAAACTCGGTGGTGAAGCAGATCAAGAGCATATAATGTGAAATGTTCTGGCCCTAAGTAGCATGGGCTAATGGCGATTTTTAAACTAGCGGACCATGTTCAATGTCCCTCATTCATCACTGAGGGGAGCTGTGCTAAACGTAATTACTGTCGCACATTATGTGGGCTATTCCTGCATTGTAATAAAATTAGCCAGAAATGCTTTTTGTCTTTTCTAATGCGGCGCCATGGTAACCAAAGGACGGTCATAATGCAGCATACTGTCTCCATCTGAGCCAGCTGTCAGAGTTTGACAACCTTAGGTGGCACGGCGAATCGGAGGAAACTACATTTCTTTCAATAAATGATGTGGCTCTGACCTGCTCATCCAATGCACAATTTAACATGCACTTAATAATGTACTGTATACTCTTTTGAGTGATCCATCAGCATTATTGTTTAGCAGGATAACAATGGTTTAATCACTCAGACAAATGTCCTGCCTATAATAATAGTGTCCAGTGAGAAATCTTCCCAAGATTACTGCAGACAGGCAGGAAATTCAACTGAATTATAGTCGTTTATTATTCTTCAAACTACAACCTTAAGATGGGCAAACTCAACCTGATAAGTTATAAAAAGGCAACATTTAGCCACAACCAAATATAACAGTCAAGGTTTAATCTGTTGGCATTATTTATACTCCAAGGGGAACAAATGTTAAACTTTTTAAACATGAATATACAGAATATATTGTAGAAAACTTGTAGAATACCAACACAAGGAGACTGTAAAAGCCAACACTAAAAATAAGAGATAACAACAAACGACAAAGAGGAGAAGGTATCAAGATTTCAGTCTTTGCTCTAGACACCTTCGTAAACATACTGAATAAATACTGTTGGACATAAGGCCTCGATCATTCTTGGACATCATCTCTCAGATGCAACAACATTTATTTTGTTTGGTAGAGAACTTATCAGGCAAAATGACTGCAATAAGTTGAATTACATGGTCAATTAGAGACTGTTTAAAGCTGAAATTACTCTGCAAACGTACTGTCCCCGTTGGCGATACACCTAGTGAAGGCAAAAACCAAAAAGACTGAATCTAGATTTCATGTTTTTAGGTTTTTTGAGACTTTTTCAAATTTGGCAGAGATTGACCATTTTGTTTGGAAGTTATGAGATGTCCTTAAAGCCTGTAATCATTTTATTGCTTGTTGGCATTGTTATTGGTGTATTGTGACAACAGGCCACATTGTGTGTAGAGGCTAAGAGGTCACTTAAAAACACTTGCAGCCAACTGATGGTAGCTTCCCTAAACACACCAGTGACTTTGTTTTAGTGGCTGTTACCAGAACTGAACTGTTTATATTCTGTCTAATTTGTTATTTGTCTGGAGGCCAAGTGGACTTCTCAAAGCAATTTAGTTAGATTTCTGTCTGATAACTGTGGTTTTTTTTCCTATTAAAACCTTTGGAAGTCTAACCTCCCCCCACTGAGGACTCTTGTCTTTGCTGTTGGCATGGCCAGGAATCGGCAGTGAGAGGTAAATAAATGGCCTTTAAAAAAAACATTGGCCCTCTTGTCAAGACATATATCCACTCGAGAGCAGCGACAGTCCACATGTCAACTCGTTCTACTCCCATTTCCTCTGCGCTCCTCGCAAAGACACTCCTGTCTAATGAGGGAGAGGGGCTGCAATCCCACCGAGCTAACAGAGGCCTGTCATCCCTGAGTGTTCGTTTTCCCACCGGACAGCCCGGTCAGTGTCCACTATTCGAGGTAATACTTACCAATCAGGATCCATTACAACACCAAATCTATGAATGAACTGGCCGGGAGAAGAAATAGACCTCCCAGGGACACCCCCCCTCTAAACTAAATTGGATTGCCAATATGGCCCACAGACGTTTGAGAAGTGCAGAAAAACAATGGAGCAGAAAATAAATACTCCAAAGCCACAATGATGACTCCACTTGGTAAACTAACACATTATTGATCGCCTTCTTCTTCTTTTTTGTGTTTGTTTGTTTAGAAAAGCCTCATCCTTGCTAATAGCTGTCTCAGAGTGTAATCTCTCCCCCGCCTCTCCTCCCCCTTCTCATTCCCCCATTATGTGGCTCCTTTCAGCGCGCCTCACATAGTTTAGGTTCAGAGTCGCGCTGGGGTACGGGTAAGGGGTGTGTGGGACTGGGGACCAATTGTTTGCTAATGTTGACACCTGCCAGAGCCGGCTTGGACTATTTGGGGCCCGCCAAGCTGCAAAACTGGATGCTCCCTCTCTTTAGCGAGATTAAGTGTGGGGTTTCTGGGGTCACAAATCACTGGACTCCCTCTGATGTTGGGAGGCACAGAGCCAGAGACTGAGAGGACTGAAAGGGAGAAGCTGGAGAGGGAGGGACAGAGGAGGGAAGAGGGATAAAGAGTGACAGTCTATTGTTGACTCAAAAGGAGTGGAATAATGTATCTTCTTGAGTGCGCGTAATCAGCGCGCCCCATTCAAAATATATATATATATATATATATATATATATCAACAATTTTGGACTGCTTTTGGTTGCATCAAGAATTTAAAAGTTTTTAGTTTAAATGTCTACATTTCTACACATGAATTGTGATATTATGCTATTATTACAAATTAATTTTAATGTCCACATACAAAAATAAAGCAATAGTGGTAAGAGAAAATACAATGCAAGTTACAAAACCAGTTGCTGTTTGATTCATCTAAAAAAAACTTTCAGAACTTGAATTTCACCAAATACCATCAAAATGACTTCTGTTTTAGCATCAATAAATATCAAGATAAAACAATATGTCTATCCTACGATAAATATATATCTTTTTAAGCAAATCCAAAGCTTAGAGTAATAGCGTGTCCCCCCCCCCCCCCCCCCCCCCCCCCCCCCCCCTCCCCCCACCATACCCTGCAGATGTACATTAATGCAAAAAAAGGGCAAGATGTGAGCTGCAGCAGAAGCACCCTCTCTCTCTTTAAAACTGCTGCTGTCCAGCCTGATCGTGTCAGTTTGAAGGCCCCCATTGAAAAGTATTCATGCATCTGCCTTTGAGGCACAATAGCAGCTAGTTTATAAACTGTCTGCCTGGGCACCCAAAGGCTTTAGTTCTTATTGTTTTCATCCCCTTAATAAACTTTTTGGAGGAGTTCATCAACTCGCCTGAATAGCCTATGTAGCAAGTCTCAAGACAGAAAATAACAGAGGGGCCTTTTCTCCTCCCTCTCCTTTCTCTCGTCCTTTTCTAGAGGCTGTTCGGCTAACAATGGCGAGAGGAGGCTGTCAGACATCACAGGGCTTTTTTTTGTACCAATACAACAGAAAAAAAAAGCATTTTAAAAAAGGGAATACACTTCTTAAAGTGGGAATCAAAAACTATTGTATTTTCACATTTGCACAGAATGTGTAGACTACCTCAGGCAGCACAAAAAAAGTTTTTTAAAAGTTGTTACCAGAAATGTACAAGATAGAAATATGCATATACAATTAAATGGAAAGGAAATACAATGGGTCTACAGCAATAAAAATATTGTGGATAAAATCTTTTGGGATGTTTAAAATCTATGGATCCAAACACTGAGAATAAGTGAGAAAGTTTAAATATTAAAGTCTGCATGTATACATCCTGTGTATGCTGACACCTGTTAGATAGCAGCGCACGAATGACGGGATGCATTAAAATGTAATTTTGGCAGTAAGCCATTAATCCACTGTTACACCTTTAAACTCTGTGGAAAAAATGAGCCCAACTTAAAAGTGTTTAATAGATGTCTGCTGTAATTAATTTCATACCTAATTAAAACAAGGCTGTACGGCCCGTGCAGGCCGGCCTGTGTAACCCGCTGCACGGCCATAATTGAAGTAAGAGCGGAAAAAAGGCCTGCGTTAGAAAATAAAAGCCCGCAGCGGTCCAATTGAACAACTTGAGCATCCAACCACGCTGCTCACCCCCACCCCTCCCCCCTCCACCATCTGACCCAAAAAGGCCTTATTGGCTGCCCCGGACCCACCACCTACTGTTTCCCATGATGCACTCGGTGGGTTTTAACACCCTAATTGGATGTGACAAGTTCAACGAGCTGGTTTCAGCGGAGGAAAAGCTGGTCAGGTTATGATTTCCGAGTCAGACTCACAGGGGAATCTGTGGACAGCTGATTCCTGTCAGCCTCATTCATCTTCTTCCAGCCAATTAAACATCAACGCTAACAAAGCGGCGCCAATTTAGGGGATGCATTAAACGCCTCAAGTGGAAATGTAGATACTTAACGCGATGTCAGGAGGCCAACAACCGAATAGGTTTACAAAGACACACACATATAGCCTACACCCATATATGTATTAAAAAAAATAACAACTACATTCCCCAAACAAATAACAAATGAATCGTACTAAATAGAAATAGTCTAAATTAAAATAAACTGACTTAGGCCTATATGAACTATGGCAACTTGATAACACACATATTAAACAAACTAATTTAATTTCGTTTCTAATTTTCCGTCGAGCTATGAAATTATTGAAACAATTAAAGTTACTCAACATTTAGAAACCTAACAGAGCAAAGACACATACAACCCCACCTGTTGAATATGTGACACTTTATAAGTGGAGAAAAGGAGAGGGTGGGGTGGCTAGACAAGCTTAAGCAAAGGCAAAAAATGTTTTAAAATGTAAGATTCTGTATTTATTTTGGCCTCCAGCCTGCAGGCAGAGCAGCGCAGGATCCCGGAGCCCCAGAGTGAAAATTGGCGGAATAAAACACAGACAGAAATGAAGCACCCTACTGTTGTGTGTGACAGGATACCTGGAGGGCAACGCTTCCTCTTTAATTTGTCTCGTATGGTTTGGGACCCCCAACCAGACATTCAATCCTCAGAGTGTGCGTAAGCCTACTGAATTTAATTCTCGATGGTGAAATTATATGCTATAATTAAATATCACATCATTTGAAAATGCTTGGTGGCATAGAGACATCTTATCAATGTGGTCTCCCTCGTTGTTATCACGTTAATAGTAACAACATCTAAAATGGGCCTATCAGCATTTGCGGTGGAAATTGCAGGCTAAACAAAGGGCACCTATGGGCTTACAGCTTATATTCTGATATTTTCGAGCAGGAAATGTTAACCTTGAAATGCTACTATCTGTGTCTAACAATGTGCGATCATAACCCCATAAATGAGGGGAGAAATTGAATCCTTTTAAGTTATTAAGCAGGAAAGGATTATAAACTCGTCTTTATAAATGAGCTAGAAATCCCCATGTCTTCCTCTGTACACTTTGAAATTTCCCACAAGAAGCTGGAGAGGAAAGATTGCCCCTTTTCAAGAGCCCCACAAGAGATGGAAAAACCATTTTTGTGCCCAGATAGGGAGTCGTCCCACATGGTAAGCGCCACTTTAATTAATAGACAGCCTTGAGAGGTATCACTGTCAGCCTGGATAATGGTGGAGGAGCCAGTGTTTGTGCTTCCATGAATATTTCTGATGTGATCAAAGTCAAATGCCAGCACAGAGTGAATGTAAGCCTACTCAATTTTTTTTTTATTTAGCCTAATACTGCCGACACTTAAAGCTCCTGACACTGAAATGTCTCTGCAGCATGGTAGGCCTACAAGCTTAAATTGCCCTCCTTAAAATTGATGCATTACTCATTACTCATAAGCAATGTGTTTCATGTTATTATGTTGCACGGTTTGCTCATGTTACCTTGCTGGAACCAATAGGCTAATTTGTTACACTGGTAGAAGTAGCTTCTCTCCATAATATTATATAAAGCAATATGTCATTAACAACCAATTAAAGCGCCATTTTGTAAATAAAAATTATGAAGCTGAATAGGCAAACAAGTGTCACCGAATTTAGTGTAAATTCTCATATTGGCTTTGGCTATTTCGAGTCTTTTATAGGCTTAGGCTAGTGTCATTTAAACAAAGACTAGGTTAAAATGTAATATCTATTAAAAAAACTATGTATCTTAAATCTCGTTTCTGCTTTAAGTAAAGTGATTGAGCAGGTGTGCGGATTTTTCAATGTTAGCCTAGCCTAGCCGGTCTGATCCTACAATTTAGCAAACTGCTTTCTAAGATCGCTAACATGCTGAATTTTTGTCCATTTGACTCAGCCCACTATTATTTCCATCAGCCTACTATGATGTTTTACTGTTATTATTTAGCAGCTGTTTAAAGCACATGCAATTTGCCATTTGGCCAGTAGGGGTAGCCTATAGGATGCCAGGTAGCTACAGCTATTAGTTATCAGGTTAAATAACCAGCAAACAACCAAAAAATATTTATCGTGCGGGATATTTGGATATTGAGGCAGCCAGAAGTACTGAAAACCTTAACAGACATGAAGAAAGCAGACTCTCTCTGTGCTGTTGACTTGTCATAGTATAGAATATACAAATCTCTAAAATGTAGACTATAAATATGCTTTTTGCCCTAAATGTTTTCAACTTTGTAATTTTGTATGGTTTAGGCCTTTGGATTAAAAATACACCCCTATAATAATAATAATAATAATAATAATAATAATAATAGTAGTAGTAGTAGTAGTAGTAGTAATAATAATAATAATAATAATAATAATAATAATAATAATAATAATATATAATAATCATTATTTCAGTCTCGGCCCTCTTTATAAGAAATGTAGGCCTACCGATGTAAATTCCAGTGAAATGTGGCTTGAGTGGCTGCGGGGACAGGGGAGGTTAATCCGAGTTTAATGCAGTGAAGCACAGCGCAGGGTCTGGGCTATGATGGGTATGTTATCTCTGCCCAACATTTGGGTCTCCCTCAATTTCCACCCAGCCAAATAGCTGCGAGAAAGTGCAGATGGAGTCACTCTCAATGCCTGAGGAAAAAACGTTATTAATAGCTAAATAACTTCCCCATACTTTCACTGAATCTCTCTCACACACTGTTCCAGATGGATTTGTTTGAAGTGGTCTCTCGCTTCATTCCCCTGTCCTTCTCATTCAGCACGGCTTTAGACCCGAAATATAGCTACATTATATTACCATACACTGAGAAGCTGGGCGTGCATGCGCAAAAGTGTGTGTGTTAGTGCGTGCGTGAATGTGAGTTTACGTGGTAAAGTATCGAGGGGACAGCTTTAGCATCATTCTGCTCTCAATATCCCGAGTTTTAAAAACAAAAGAAATAACACTGAACACTGCTGGACATGGGAGTGGGTGATAATCCTCAATAAACTCATTTTTGGATAATTGGTTAACTTTGACGTGAATTTACAAACCTTCACAGGTAGCACGTATTGTTTCAGAAATGGGAAAAAACGTGAAACAAATAGGTCGGATTTTAAGCTTTACCTTTATTGAAACATAATGGTTTTAATTTGTAGCCATCTTTAGCCACGTCTATCCTGGATATTTTGTATGTCTGGCTTTCTCACACCTCTCCACGGCTCTGTCACTTTCCCTTCCTGACGCGCGGGAATAATCCCACCTGGCATCTGTTAAATTAGATTGAGGACCTCAGGTAATCCTGCGATTTGCTGGAGTGTCCATCGCCTGTCTGCACCACAGCTGATGGTCAGGTTAGTTACATTTGTGTGGCAGATGGATGCAGGACACCTGATTCACCTTTTCTTATAGCCGCGTGGCGCAAAACAAAAGGATGCCCAACTTTGTACAGATGTTGTGAAACCTTTCTCCATTTCTAGCGCGTAATTTTATTTTGGCATAAATGTAACAGACGTCCAATAAATGTGTACAGAATTGAGCACTAATTTGTGAAATCTCAGACGATTAAAAATTAACACATTAAAAAAAAAGCAACCATGACAGAAGTGTGAAAAAGTGGAACAATTTTTAAGTTTTGGTTGCTTCTCCCACCATCCTTCAGAGAAAAATGCGTTCAAATAAATTCAGATTATATTAATATGGTTAGCGGTTTATATAGGTCTACACGTTTAATAAAGCAAGATTATAGCTGGGATAAATCCGTGATGTAACCTCTGAGAAAATCAAATACACAAGCCTAATAAACAAATAGATAAATAAATAAAGTCTTAAAATCTGGATAAGTAAACGAAAAAAAAAAATCTCATGAATTTTGTGCCCTGGGCGAGCCACTGTGAGCTCCGCTCTGAGATGAAAGTGAAAAGAAATAAAAGGCTCTATTTAATCTGCTTTAAAACCCCTCTCCACATAAGGGCTGCGCTTCAAACTCAGAGAGTGAGGGGCTGATTGGGGATAAATACATTTCTTACCCTGCCTGCGAGCTATTACACCCGGCACGAACACAGACACCTATTCAGCAACCGTCGTTTCCAGCGCTTACTCTAATAAGTATTAACATTATTAGATGCCATCCGGATGCCGGTATAAACTGCATTACGCAGAGGGTGCGTATCTTTTTATAGCAACGTAATTAAGTCCTGATTTAAAACACAAGAACGCTATTTAAAGAATAAACGCAGAGATAGTCTGTGGATCAAACAGCAGAAAGTCAATAATATTGTAGTTAATATTTTACAAGTCAAATAAATTACATTACGCATCAACATCCCCGCGTTTTGTGCGCGTAACGTTCACACTCAAAGCAGAAAAGAATCGTCATTTAAAGCCAGCAGGGTTTATAGATCATCTTTACGGACTCTGGGATATTTGAAACAGAACTGCGATTTTTTTTCTTTCTTCCTAACATTAGTGCGTGGAGTGACAGAAAAAAGAGACCGTTTTCACGCTATCAACTGATTCTTCTCGAACGGACCATTATGGAAAATTACAAAACTATCTAGCAGCGGGGCGTGCTGAATAATTCATCTCCTTTTATGTCTCTCCGTGCCCTTTGTCCAAACTTTTCTCTCTCTTTTTAGCCGCTGTTTGAATGAGAAAGGACGGGCCCACACTCTCCCTTTTTCGCTGCCCTGCTTTCCAGGATTTACTTTTGTACCTCGGACTCTTCACTTTTAGAAAAGCGTCAATGGAGGGCGGGGAGGTTTGTTGCGCGTGAAGTTCATCTTCAAGTTTGAAAATGTTTTGGCAGAGTCTTTTTGAGGGGAGAGGCTTTTGTGAACTCTTATCGAAAACGCCATTCACTTACGTTTGATCATCAAAAAAGGAGAAACCTCTATAGCGCTTTGAAACAAGCATTTTTGCCCTCCATGGGTAAGAAAAACAGCAAAGCAAATAACATAAGAAGAGATAAGACAATAAAATGAGAAGTTTTCAAGTGTAAAATGAAAAAAAAAAAAAAACGTTTACATCCTTATTTTTTTTTTTAATGAAAGAATAAGAAAATCTCAATTCAAGGTCTAATTGTTTGTAATGAAATGTAATGCTCCCTCATTTGTTATGTTTCTCTATGTTGTGTTTTAAAATATGTTAAATATGCTATAGAAAAAATACCGTAAACAACAGGGGATCTCAATGCATTTTAAGGTTATTACAAGCTTGTAAATTCTATTGACAAACAGTGACAGCCAATACGTGCATCAAAGCCTTATTTCTCCCTCCTCGCAGCATTACTAATAGAGCAAATAATAATATGAACATTGATTTCACTTTAAGTGACAAGTGGTGAAATGTCAGTGAACTGACATCGATTGTGAAATGGGTCAACTGTCAGCTGTCGTTTAAGGGTCGTTAAATGAGTGAATGAATGAGGAGGAATTCGCTACACAAATTAATTTTCTGCACTTAAATACCTTCTGCCAAAGGCTCTCATAAATAATTGAGTGAATGAACAAGTGCTGGCTCGGAGTTAAAAGCAGGAATACATTCTCTGCGTTTAGCTGAAAGCTCGGATGTGGGACAATTTCCCAAGAGGACGTAAAGTAGGAAGTCTATTTAAAACAAGCGCTTTCCTGTTTACAAGGCTGTTATTTACTCTGCATTATAATAATTATAATAATTTGTAATTCAAACAGATATGTACAAAAAATGGCCAGATACTTTCTGCCGTTAACTTACATTTATCACCGAGGATGCCATCGATGCTATGCTTTGTTTTCCTTTCTCCATCTTCATCCTTCTTATCACAGTCATCCTCGTCATCTTTTTTGCCAAATCGGGCCCTCAAAACGCGGCTGATGGAGCTCACTAATGGCAACAAAAAGGTAAATGGGTGATTAGCCCTAAAACCCATAAAAGAACCAGAATAATCCTATCATACATTTGTTTTAGAAGGACACAACAAATGGCACAGGAAAAGTTTGACATGAGCAGCTTCGTCGAGGAAGTGAAAATTAAAGGGAATTACATTCTAAAAATGCAATAATACAAGGTGAGTTTTTCTGGCTCAGGTGAGCTTTCTGCTACACTGAAACATTTTAAAATCAGTAACTGAGGGGGGAGGGTGCTTAAAATTATGTTGGATTCAAAGTGATGCTCTGATAGGACTGATGCTGCAGTGTTGGCTAGTAATAAGAAAAAAAAAGAAAAGAAGTGCAGCTTACCAGATGAAGCCTCACCTGAAGGAACCGTGCTTCTGTCGCACACCCCGTCCTTCAGCAGCTTATCCCGGATCTCCCAGCTGAACATCCCCGGGTTCTCTCTCTTGTACTCCTCGATCCGCTTCTCCACGTCAGGAGTTGCCACCTGCTGAAGGGTTGAAGTGGTGCGATGAACGCAAGAGGGGAGGCAAATGACAAAAGAGGGGAAACAAGACAGTTTTAATTGAGAGGAATTTTTTTAAACCGAGAAGTAAATGTTTTCCTTTCAAAAGTAAAAACGAATATTGACAATAAAAGAGACAAAAGTGATTTAAGAATTAACGTTAATGCAAACAAAACAACACCTGTGAAAAGAAATGTGTCCCTGTACAGAATAAAATAGCCTGTAATATGACAAAAATACTGAAAACATAACAGCTGCCTTTCATAAAGGACCAAATATTTTCTAAGAATGTAAATGTATAAATGTAAGTAATTACAAGAGACAACAAAATGTAAAAAAAAAATAAAGGGATTTAATTATGTCTTTTTAATTTTTAGTATCTTGTACTTACATATATATATATATATTATGTATTTTTGCATGATAGATCATTTTAAAATATATCTAAAATATTGGATATCAACTTTCAAAAAAAATTGCAGTCAATAAATATTGACTGCAACGTGTTGATTAAACAAAACAGGATGTTATAGGTGGGATGACATTTAATAATACTCTAATAATAACAATAATAATAATAATAATAATAATAATAATAATAATAGTAATACAATAACGATAATAATGAAAACAATGACAATAATGATAATAAAAAAGCATTTATGACATACGTTTTTGTGTCGACGTTGCTTTATTATAACACTTCCTCAGTTTTGAGCTCACTCAGGTGTCCTGTACCTCGTGATGCCGGTCACCTTAGTGACAGTAACCCACACAGACCCACCCTCATGGACCCCACTCACCCTGGGCTTGCTGCCTCCGATGGCCCCTGGACGGATCGAGCCGGTCTCCTGGTATCGGCAGAGGATCTTGGAGACACAACCGTGAGAAACTCGCAGTTGTCGCGAGATTACACAGGGTCGGATGCCGTGGTGGGCCATCTCCACTATCTTGTGTCGGATGTGATTTGGCAAGGGCCTCCCGTTGATGAACACGCCGCCAAGCTGGTTCACCCTCCCTTGGCCCAGAGGGGTGGACACTGCGCCACAATAAATTAAAAAAAAGTTTCAAAAACAACAAAAAAAACCAACGAGATTTGGAAAATGTTTACTTGGAGAAAGAATGAGCTAATTGAGCCCAGTTCTATATACAAATAGCAGTATGTTTGCTATGTTACTGACTTTTAATGGGACGCAGTTTACTCACATTATCATATTACACATTTTCAAGAGAGACTCGTGCCAAATTCTCTCAGCGTCTGTCTGTCTGACAGGATGTATCCGAGGCCACTTCAGCGCTCAATTTCACATTCAAGAGACACTGAAGAGGCTGACACTTCCCACCTTGATTATTCCTAGTCATGCTGTACAAATATTGATGTGATCCTTTGAGTCGTCTCTTTGCTGTGTGTATTGTGGTCATTTCCAGCAGCAGGACACTTGAAATAATCCCGGAGCTCGAGGAACTCGCGAGCTACGTGGTTTTTCTACATTTCAGTCCAGAGCACTTGAGCACGATCTGGGCGTAATGGGAAAACTGTTTCCAAAAACGCATGCAAATACAAAGTGATCTTTTTTACGCCCATATGTTCACACGACTCGAGTGTGGACATTGAAGTTTGGAGGGGAAAAAAATTACCAATTAGATTGCTTTTGTTTGTTGGTGTGGGTGTTTGTTTGGTGTGTGATCATTAAAGTTTTACTAAGATTTGTTTTCCTAAAAATGAAAGAAAATAACAGCCTTAATCTTTCATCTGTGAAAATATGGAGATAAATTACTGTAGGTTAGGGTCGTATCAAATTGTATAAAAATAAAAATCTTTACATTGTAATATTTTGAATACAAGTCCTCAGCAATTGGAAAAGCAAAGTATTGAATACCTAAACTTATATAATTGTATTTTATTTAAGTTAGCCTTATTATAGCCTTCATACATTATAGCCTAAATAAATTAAGTAGCCTACATCTCTATGAGAAGCAAACATTTCTGGGATAAGATCGGTCTAAAGTGAATTAAATTGAATCAGTAATAAATAAATACAAGCTTCACAACAAAAATCTTTCAAAAATCAGATGTCATAAGGCTGGAAATGTACGTGACAATTTCAAAAAGTTTGAAGATGTATAAGAAAGCACAAACAGCTTCCTTACTCCATATTTAATTCACTTGTGACTGAGGCTGTTAACTTTAATTATCTCTGACTGGAGGTCGTATTTGTTCACCCACCTTTTTATTTCCCAGCATGTCGCCAGTAACAAACTGTGTGACTGTGTGTGACTCTCACACAGGCTGACAGAGTGCACAGCTGATGAGTTTTGTCACAGCAAACAAGCTCACACATCACACACATGTTGTCACTTCTCTTACCTTCCAGGGGGAAGCCGGTTCGGGGGTAGTTCTGGCCTGGCGCAGGGCGCATCATACGAGGCATAGTTCCGGGTAAAGTAGCCATCATGTAGCTACTGACACGAACAACAAAATGTACTCGAACCCGTTACTGTCACAAAGTCCAAGTAAAAGAAACGGAATGCCTTCAACAGTGCTCAAAAAGAGTCTGCTGTCAAATCCAAATCCCAGGTGGAGAAACCGGACGAGCCCTTCTTCAAGCAGAGAAAAATAAAAGTGATGCTCTCCTCTGCTGCGACGCCAAAATAAAAGCAAACAACAGCAGCCAAATAAAAATGCAATCTGCAAAATAGCGCAGTTGCACACGAAGTTGTATATCAGAGTTGCAGAAAAGCACTGTTATTCTTTTCCCCTGGCGTAGTTTGGGTTCAGTATAATGTCTGCTGCCTGGTTAGAAGTAGTTTAAGTGGCCAACTTTCGTGCATGTCGTAGGAGGAGACAGGCGCGCGCTCCCATAGGCTCCCCGGCCTTTCTTTTATGGATGAAAGAGAGTGGGTTTAGCCAGAGGCCGGCCGACCAA
This sequence comes from Labrus mixtus, assembly GCF_963584025.1. Classification (NCBI taxonomy): domain Eukaryota; kingdom Metazoa; phylum Chordata; class Actinopteri; order Labriformes; family Labridae; genus Labrus; species Labrus mixtus. The sequence goes on along the minus strand of NC_083618.1, from coordinate 13,578,078 downwards.
TCAGAGCAACACATTCCACTTTTAATTCACTCCTGCCTCCCTTCATGAGACTCCATACACCGAAAACCTGCAGTTCAACATTTTATTATATCTAAATGTTATTCTAAATCCTGACTTTTAAAAATGTGTCCGCTTTCATGACATTCAGCTGCTTAAACCTGAGGAATATTAATGCTCTCAGGTTGAGGCTCTAATTTCCCCTTTTCTCTTCGCGCTATCATACTTTATTCTATTATATTTTTTAGATAATAGGTATAAGCTAAAAATACAAAATAAATATGTAACCCTTAAATTGCATCCATAGCAACAACTCAAACACAACCTATTTGTTAGTTTTTGTTTAAATACGTTTATTATTTTTATGCAGATAAAGAATCGAATTCTAATTAAATATAATGTGATTTAAAAAAAAATCAAATTAATTGACCGTATCAAAAGTAAATACAGTCGATTAAAAATCTGCGTGACCCTCTGTATCCAAAGTTATTTTTCCACGGTGCACACGCAAAGCTTCGCGTGAGTTAAAATTCTCGGCACAGAATAATTGTGTCAGACGCTGATGCTGTGTTTTCTGAGTGCACAGATGCTGTGTAAAAGTTGCCCTGTCTGTCTAAGGTTAGACCGTAAGATGCCTTTACCTTGTTAACCTTTCAATTAAGTAAGCATGGACGTCTAAATCGCTCCTTTTGCTGTTTGTGGTAATGACAACATTTGGATCGACCCGCTTATTGGTGACAACAGGTTGCCTTGCCCTCGAGTACGCACACGAGTAATTGCTAAAAGGTAATTGTTCAAAAATAATGCCTCGCTATTAAAGTGGAATAAAAAGCGCACATGTGGCAGAAAAAGAAGAGGTGCATGTGTCAACTCTGTGGGCCCACCGTGCATATAAAATCGTGTGACAATTGCCGTGGAAAACACTCCTGGTGGAAGGCAATTTCACAAATAATTTTAGCAACAATTAGGGAGCGTGGAGGGGTGAAATGGCGATTTCACATGCAGATGTGCCGGTGGGAAGGATCTGGTACCCTGCCGAACAGCTCTGACCCTCACTCTCCCGCTTTGGTTCGCTTCACATGGGACGCAGGAGCACAAAGAGAGCGCCTCAACCTCCTGGGAAGGCGCAAAGAGTGCTGGATTAAGTCAAGCATCAATCATGTGAGATCCAAACAAAAGCACTTTTCTCTTACGGAAAGCACGTTCTTTAAAAAATAAAAAAAATAAAAAAATAAATATATATAGGCCTATTTCACATATCTGAAGCGACAACAGGTATGTTTTTTTTAAATCACAAAGACACGCAAATAAAGCTAATAATCTCATCTCCCTGCAAACATCACTGGTTGAGCAGCAGCAGGTCTTGCCTCTGTTATCCTCATCATTATTAGCCTGCTTTTCATTTGTCATGGAGCTATTCATTATTACAACCGAGAGAACAAGGAACCCTCTGTGTGCAGAGGCATTTTGCATTTACACTACTATGAATTTAAATGTGTTTGTAAAAAAACATTTCATATTTAAAAACACATGCATCATATTAAGATATTTTTTACCTCCTATGGCCACATTATTTCCTTTAGATTAAAAAAAAAAAGGTCTCTTATAGGTAGTTAAAGACATTTGATATGCTTTGCTGTTCCACAACTAGAGTTAATACAAATGGAAAAGGTTAAAGAATAGATTAAATGCAATTTTTTATGGTCTCTTAAAATGAGGGTACTTTCATCTTAAAATAACTTAAAGAAGAACTGCTGAACAAGTAGAGTAAACAACAGTTAAATCTCACAAAGGCCTCCAGAGGGATGTCGTAACTTCAACCATTATTTTGTGGTTTTTCATTTTTTCATGTTTAAATGACAATATATTCCTATTGTTGTGGCACCTTGTCCACTAGTGGGCGACTACTGTCTCACTTGTAGAATTCTGCTGTATTGGCCACCTTAATGTAATCTGTGTGCTCTTCCAAACATCCCTTTTTTTACTGCTTACATATGTATGAATGCATAATGTTTCTGTATTCTCTGACCACAAGTGACTCGGAGTCCTCGTCGTCCTCGTCACACCCTAAACTCCCTTCAGCCTGCTCGTTTCTGCAGGCTGCGGCTCAGCGTCTGGCTCCTATAAGTAAGTCTGTCACTGAAGTTTCCTCTCAGCTACAGCAGACACAAAAACACTTCCTCTCCCTTACGATACTGTCTGCAATCTTATCTTGATCAGGAGCGCTCTTCAAACACTTCCCTACATCGCCTCTCATTATTTGTGTTATGGTAATTACCAAAGTTTCTTTTTTGCTTGTAGGTGAACACTCCCTCTCTCGCTCCTATCTGCATGTATTTTCTCTTTACACAACGTTCAGCTATATCCACAGTGAGGAGCACAAAGAGAGAACACCTTTGATGAGAGGCATCTCCAATTTAGGCTTTATCTTTGTCTTGAGCTGAACAAAGGCGAAAAGCACAGGCGTTTAAGTGTGCATAAACATTCATGTTTTTACTTTATTTGAATTCTAACAGAGCTTTTATCTTCTGAAAAGTGATGGTGTTTTTTTAATGCAACCAAATAACACATATTGGTCTTAGTGAATGGTTTATAGATTATATTTAGATAATGTGTATTGTTTTTGCATTTATTTCTGCAGTAAAAGCAGTTTATAAAAGATGTCTGCAAAGCTTATAGATATAAACCATATCATATCATTAGCCTCAAAATAAAAAGAAAGACATTTGGGCCATATTGAAAGTGTAGACGGGGAATCAGTGAGATACAAAAAACAGCAAGCAAAAAATTAAACAACAATTTTTAAAGGAACCCAAAAACTCAGTAAACACGTAAAGTCCTACATCTCTTCTTGTGATAAGTGCTGGTCTGAACTTTAAATATATAAAAAAATTAATAAAATTCAACAGTCTCCTTAAGCTTTTTTCCATTTCGTGGGACTATTAGTGCTGAAGGCGAGGTCTGTTCTTTGTTGACAATATGGAAGATGTTCTTTTTTTCAAAAAGTCCCATGATGGCTGACCTCCACTTTGTTAAATGTGGAAGTATTGCATGCTAAAACAAAAAAAAAATCTGCTTGTGGGAGAAACAATGTCAACCAAAATGTCAGGGAGAGAGTTTTTCAGTGCAGAAAGTCCAAAAAGTAGTGGAAAATCTGTTATGGTTTACCACCATAGTCAGTCCATTCACAGTTTACCACCAGTGCCAGGCTCAAAGCTCTGCAGACAGATGCTTTCAGCAGTGCCGAGGCCTACACTTCCACCACAGCCTTGTTAACTTGTTGAGACATTTTCACATCTGCTCGGAATTATCCAAATGTGTAATCGCTTCCTCATGGGAATTATTTGATCACGATAGACTGAGAGCGTATAAAATGCGCTCTTAGAAGGGGACTGGTGAAAAGCTTATACTTTGTGTTGAAAGTTTAATTAAAGAAAGCTGATTTGAGATACGCATCTCATTATGTGTGGCACGGGGAGGAGCTCCAAACAGGCATGTAAGGTCTGACAAGGTGATGTTTGGTTAATAAGGAGAGTGAGGCATTCCTCACACTCATTTGGAACAAGTTAGCCATACGTGTGAACCCTGCCTGAACTCCCACCGTTCAGTCTCCTCTTGGCCAGCTCCATACAGTACATATATAGGAAACACAGAGGTGTAATAAAACCCAGTGAGCAAAGGTGAGGCAGATAGTTCAGTGGAGTTTGTAATAAATTCAAAAGAACAACAGAAATCCTGCTTTATAGAAAGACTTGGTTGTGTGTAAAGATTCTATAGCGTGTAGAACAACTGCAGACCTTTTTTTCAGTCAAAGGAAGAAAGGTGGGAAAACAATCCTTTCAAAAAATAACACAAGAGACAGAATATAGATCTACTCACATTTAATCTCAGTTAAAAACAGGCACAACGAAACATAGTGTAAAGATGTTATACTAACTCCTATATGTAAATACAATGAAATAAGCCTTCTGCAGACAGTATGTTATTCTCATGATTTTGATCATTTACTCGTCCAGTGTTTCAAGTCTCTAAATAAAAGTATACTAAAGGATACAGGACTATACAAAGATTATACTGAGGATTATATTCCAGACAATTATATATAATTCAAATGTATTTCGCAGTTGTTTGTTTGTGTTTAAGGGTTAGGGTTAGGGTTTAGGGGGTTTTACAGATGCTACACCACATTTAATGCCAGATAATGAAATCCTGAAACAACCGTTTTACAAGACATCCCACAGCCGAACTGTTCCCTTTTCAGTCAGTTAACTCTTGTCAAAACTTCCAAAGTCATTGACTTTTCCCACATTTTCAACACTTACAGAGAAACACACACAGTTTAACTCATCTATAGACACTGAGTTGGAAACCAAGTTGAAGTGGTTTGAGTTCTTGAGGATGTGTTGTAAATAATTCCATTTAATTCAATTTGGTGGTGAAATGTACATTATTTATGAATGTAACTGTCACCTGTGTAATACTCTCCAAAGCATTTTTTAAATCATATCTCTCCTGAAATATGAGTACTGCCACACATCCTGCATATACTTTTGTCTACCTTTACTATAGGTATTTAAACTGCTTGGATGTGCAGTGAGCTGTGCTATATATATATTCCACCATATATCCATATATATGTGATTAAATACAAAGAGCAATATACAATGGATCTATTGTCATATTTTCATTATTTGATTCTACTGTATTGCACATTTGTTTGTTTGTGTACAAAGGTATACTGATAGCTTTCATCGAACTGAATCCACATGTGTTTAAAAGAAAGACTGTTTTCAACCGCTGATTTCATTTAGAAACTGTAATTGGTAGAAATCTACCGGACTTAGTTTGTTCTCTCTTTTTTTTTTGGGGGGGGGGGGGGTTCTTTATACATGTTTGGATTACAATATGTTGACATTGTTGCAGCATGTTCACCTTCCTGTTCGCTGAATACTGCTCCAAATTCACTGTAAAGGAATTGGTAGTGGATGTGTTCTGCTTTTTTTGATTTTGATATCAATTATGTTCCAGCAAGCATCGGCTGTGTACAGGAAAACATTCCATGCAGAGAGTAAAATGGGACAGAACACAATCTGCTTTAATGCAATCCCTGAGCACATCAGTGTCATCATCATTTAGCTTCAGTTATTGTCTTTGACTGCAAGTTACGCTCATGCAATGCAGTTAACAATCCGCCTTTAGATGTCATCTCTCAACAACATTTACATCCATTGTGTGTCATGTTGCTGGTTGGACTGTGAAAAACGGTTATTAACAAAATAAAGTCGAGTTCAGAAGTTTCGTTCTTTATTGCTAACTGCTGGCTGACTGAAGCCCCAAAAAGTATCCCAAGGCTCCCAGAGGCTTTATTGTCGTAAGAAATTAGCTGATGGGTTCAAAGTTGGCTGCTCCAAACAACAGTTTTATTCTCTAATATGCCATGTTATCTGACCACATGGCATGTGAATCACCCAAAAACCTCACAGCGGATTGGATTTTTCAAGTCCCAAATAAACCTGCAGGACTTGAAGCATAAAAAATGGATAGTGAGAGTTTAGTTTGATTTGTTCCCGTTTTCCAGTCCGTTATTGATGTGATAAAGGTTGGTGGTACTCGCAATGTGTGGTAGGGGAGAGGGAAAACAACATGTGTTATGTTGACAGCTGAGTCTGGCGTTTGACTTATGAGTCATGGAGACATCCATAACTCAACTGGTGATCAAACACAAGCAAAGGCCACTTAGAGAGGGTAGCTTTCTGTTGAATTCCATGCAGAAAAAGAGGCATCAGAGGGGGGGTGGGGGTGGTGGTGGGGGGGGGGGGGGTGAACAGACAAGAAAAGCCCCAAACAATCGTACAAGTTTGGTAAAAAAAAAAAAAAGTGAAGACATGTTAGACATATCAGTCCAACCAGGGATCAAGGAACAAGAGTGAATGTTGCCTCCTTGTTGCAACACCTTCAGAGATATCAGCTCTGTGGAAACAGGCGAGTTGTGCAGTTGACATCACACAAACAAGGGCGGACTCATCTGGCAGGGTGCAGGTGGGTGCAGGAAGGGGGGGTAGAAGCGGGATTGTGGGGTTGATCTGTGGCAGAGTGGGTGACATCCTGTCAGTGCTCGTTATAGTGTGAATTCTGTGCATCCTTACTAACACCTTCACTTGGCACCAATAGTACTAGCGATGGATGTGACAGTGGAGGTGGAATAAAGGAAAGTGCACATGCATTTTGAACAGGTGGAAGACAATAATGATGTTGGACAAAAGGAAGAAAATCTGGATCCTTAAAATGAGACTGATCTTGCACTTTGAATATGGGAAGTAAGAGGGAACAAATAAGGAAGAAAAAAAAACAAAGCGCATGACAAGAGACAGTGTGATGCTTTCTCTGCCTCTCAGGTGGTGCAACAGTGCGCTCCTTTATCCTCCTCCTCAACACAATACGTCGAGAAACCTGTTGTCTCTTTCCTCAAGTCTCTTATCACCTCACAGCAGAGCTCACCTGTCCTCTTCCGTTTAACGCAACAGCAAACCAACAAAGCACCTCGCTCTATCTCAACCGTCACACCAAATCACACTCTCACTCGATGAGCAGTTTGTCTAACGTTTGTTTACGTAAGGATGGCGTTGGTCATGAGAGTTTAAAGCCCTGCCTGCTACTCGGAGCTGCTCGTAAACAAGGTGGCATGTCATAGCCAACCACTGATATTGTGTCTTTGATGATTCGCCTCAGACCGGCGCGAACACATTGAGATAATGCAACATTTTAAATGGTGTGTAACTTGTCATGGCCGCCTACGATGTCCCTAAGATAAGACAGCGTCTGGTTTAGTGTCAGTTCATTAGAGAGGGACAGGATTGCAGGAGAAAGTCTGGGTTGTTGCTGGATGTTTGACAAAACAGGTTGCACGAACACCTAAATGTAGAAGATCACAGATGAGAAGATTTCCCTGAAGCACACACAAAAATGAGACTAAATCGGGGAACGACTAAATCAGGGAAGGAGCATTTTGGGAGAATTTGTCCTGATGACATTTGCACTCTTTGTAATTCTCTTCAAAGGGTTTTACTTAAACATTAGGTTACCAGAAGGGGTTTTCTATTAATTATTGGTGAAATGGCAAAGAAATCTGTTTTTTAAATTCCTCTATTTACAACCTGTTTTCAATAAATCAAGCATAAGAAAAATCTTACCATTCCTCTGTGTGCAGTCAGACGTAGAAACATGTAATAAGAGAATACATTTGTAAAAGCTTGTTTTTTTTTCTGCTGTAACAAAGCTGAACACTGAGACTACACTGAAAACCTTTAGAGAGTTTTGCTGTAAAGGAATACTGTGGGTTGCTGGCATCATTTCATTACAGTGGCCAGTGTTGCAATCCATTTTCCACGACCAAGAATGCTCCGTGTGTGTGTGTGTCACATCGTACTTGTGCGAGTGTGTGTGTGTGTGTGTGTGTGTGTGTGTGTGTGTGTGTGTGTGTGTGTGTGTGTGTGTGGCATGTGATAGGAGAGAAATGCTTGGGTATCACGCTCTGATGTGCATGCCAAATCCACTTGTCCTCTCACACAACCTACCAGTGTGGCTCTGCAGCTTCAGCTCCGCCAGCAGAGGTCTGGTGAGACCGGCAGCACATGAAGAAGGTCACGACCCCTGTCCAGCAGAAATCACAATGTGATGTGCTGACTGAAGGTGACCAAGTGTTACCTTTGACTTGCTATAGTCACTCCATCTGCCCTTACTGGTAAATGTCTAATAGCACTTATTATTCACATTATTACACAGAGGTTATTACAGTTCCTCTTCATAAGGTCAGATTGGTTTACATACGCATCACTCAATACCTTATTTAAACTGATGAAGGTTTAGCTAAAATGTTAAGGCAGTTTAGTCCTCTGTGCTGAACATAAATGAGTAATTAAATTGTGTTAAAAGATCATTCAGATCGTTTGGTGTATTTTAAATTAAGTTCTTACTGTACAAATAATAATATTAGTGTCTGTTTATATGCTGTGTGCTCGAAGACAGAATGGTTTATTTATGTACTTAATGATATAGTACTCATGCTGTTGACATTTTGTTTTTAAGAAAAGATAACGCACGAAAAGTCTGTTATCTGTTTAATAGCGCAGTGAATTCAAGGTCTGTGAGGAAATATCATCCAGTCCATCCTTGTCATTAATTCGACATTAATGGCTGTAAAAACATACTGATTTGTAAAGAGTTTCAAGAGAAAGTTACATCAAAATTCTAAGTGAGTGAAAGTTAAGTTTAGCAAAAGTGTGTATGTAGAGTGTATAGTGGAGCCCCTGGTGCGACAAAAAGGAAAGCCTGTAGCTGTGTGGAGTGTAGCCACTATTTGTATTAAAGATGAACTCATATTAGGACATAATGTTGAAGACACTTTAGAGAGTTTTTTTGCTTCACTCTGCTAGGTCTACAAATGTAAGTATCAAAAGCTTGGCCTTGCAGACAGATTTGCTCTACTAACATTTTCTCTTTATTATGACAGATTTGTTTTCCTTACAAAAAGAGATTGAATGAGTTGATCAGGACTATCCTGGGACTGTTCTGTTTCTTAAAATAATCCTAAACCCCCTTATCTGAATACTTATAGGATATCCTGTTCATTTAAGCCCTAAAAGTTGCTCAAAGATAAAGCTGTTGAAATAGCTTTCGTTGTGTAAGATGTCGATGGAAAACAACATCAACGTCATTAAACCGTTTGTTGAAACAGTTTGTTACTGTTAATACAGAGAGTCAGAGTACCATTAAAATGGTCAATTAACAGAGTTTGTATATGATTATTGACTAAAAGCTTTCCAATGAATGATATTAGCGATATTAAATCAGCGATATTAAATCAGAGTATAACGGGTTGAGTATCACCCACAACATTCACTACTTTGTTGAATAAGGCAAACAACCACATGCCTCTCAATTCCAAAGAACACAGATCATCTTCGCTTAAATCAGAGGTCGCAAGAGAAGACTAATCTTAAGAAAAAAAAGTATCAGAGAAAGAAATAGTGTCTTTGTTAATAAAGATTAAAGTAATGCCTCCATTTTGCATGCTACTGCAATTAGTCTCACCACAGCCATCTGAAAGGTCCTTCCAGTGACGGGAGATCACTTGACCTCCAGTCTGTGACTGAATCCTGTCTTCCCATTAGGTACTCTCTGCAACCATAACGTCTATCTCTGCTCCAGCCGGACACAGATGCTTAAGAAGAAAAAAAAACCAGGGGGCATCACAAAGAGCTCACAGACCACAAGTCACACGGTGCCTGTGATTGAAAAGAACCATTATTCAGGCTAATCATGCTGAAGAATCGGATGCATATGCTGCTCCCTTAAAAAATACACTTGGAAAAACAACATCAAACTGCCATTTGGTAAAAAGAAAAAAATGTAAAAAGCTCATTAGAGTGCAAGATATTTGCCTGAATTTAGACAAACACCTGAAATAGAGAACTAAAGGACAAATGTATTTGATTAAATACATTTTGAAATGAAAGGCAAAAATCCTGCTCTGTTTGAAATCAAAGAGTAAAACATAAATATCATGTCTGTCCTCTAAACTAAGTTTGTCAAAAATGTATCAGGAAAAAAAGATATTTGAAACTGATTGGACTTCTCCCCACATTTGAACACTATGACCCACAGTGCTTTAGTTCCAGTTGGTCTTAGTTGAGCTTCATAACAACCCCTCGTCCAAACCATCAATTGGAAGGACTAAAAAACGGATAATGACGTCTATGCATCCATATAACTGTATGTGTGTATCAGGGACCGTAAATATAAATGGACGAAGCCTGAGTGACGTCATCCATCTGTTACTGCAGGGCGTTCTGGAGGCTCATCGGCAGCAGCAGCCGCCATGCTGGAAATCCTGTCTCAGTCTAACTTTCAGTCAACCTGACAACAGGCTGAGAGTCAAACCTGAGGCGGGTTTTAAGCCTCTTGATGAACTGCCAACCTTTCAATCATGTCAGCTACGCGCTTAACTATGGATAACACGTAATGTACGTAAAATCAAAACGAAGCCATTGTAAAAATAAATAAATAAAATCCCCCCCTGTACAGTTTGTGCCCATGATGAAAAAAACCACACCTATTTTGTGTTTTTGTACCAGGCTGTAAGCATGTTTATTTCTGCTGTAAAAACTGGATTTTTTTGGCTGTGGTGTGTATGTGACTTCCGGGGTTCCTGGAGAAGGGGCCTCAAGTGGACGCTCGATGAACTGCAGGTTTATTTTTCAAGACCGGAGGTTGCCGCTTGGTATGTATATAATAGTTTTATTTATTTAATTAATGTGCACATAACATGTTCTTTACACGTATTTTCTTATAAGTTCACTATGTAGTGTAATGTATTAAACAATTTGTGTAAAGTTTATAAGCTTAGGTCTGATCATCCATGGTGCTTAGGTTATAATTACAGGACAATGAAGACAATGTAAATGACAGTTTACTGTAACACCATGTTAAGGCCCTAGTAAAGAAAGAGTAACATTATGATCTACTTATTGAAAGAAGTAGAACTTTGATTATCATTCAGTCTAACTAAACACTTCGCTGCCTGCTTACCTCCTAATCTCCCTTAGAAAATACATTATTTGCTTCATAAATGGTGGTCTGAAGCAAGAGGCATAAAATGGTTTAAGCGGTTCAATGTTGGAGTGACATGGTGATTCGAAGGTTAACACAAGGACTCCAGGGGTTTGTTTTCCAAAGTGATATTTCAATGTTCCACTTTCATTGGAAACTTTTCTTCACCATTTAGAAAAGTGCATGTGGCTTTAAGTGGCTCCACACCTCTAACAAGCGTAAGAATAATTAAGAGGGAAGGAGAAGGCTTTCACAAAATGCAGTTTTCAATTTCCTCTCATTTGTTTGAACATTTAAAAAGAATTCTGAGTTAAACACAAATAAACTAACTAACCCTAACCCAATAAATAAATGTACACATGGAACACAGATTAAACATAATGACTTTTTATAAAGTTATAAATAATACAAAAAGTAGAATGTCCTATCTAAACACTGTCTGTGACCTCTAGAAAGGGGATGCAATTGTTAAATATGTAGAAATCTGAACATGCAGTGATTCAAAACTTCTGGCTACTTCTGCTTACTTTGCACACATTTTCTACACAAAAAAATATTTAAATCCTATGTAGAGATGGGACCGATCCGATCTTATATCGATATCGGGTCAGATTCTGTTGGAACCGCAGCTAGATGTTCCTTCCTTGTAGGTACTCTATCCTCATGCTAAGCAACGCTAACAGGCTTCTTGCAGTAGACGTATAGTTCGGATATATATTCTTCAACAAGAGTGAATACAATGTTTATAAAATAGCGAGGAATTCCTTGGAATTTTTAGTCAGTGTGTCACATGTCCTAACCTACTGTTACGCATTGTTCCTCTCGTTGTCGTCGTGTATGTTTGTAAAATGTTCGGAATTGAAATTTGAGCAGCAAATAGTTGGCACCTTTAGTTTGCCTCACTTTTTGTTCTGTATCGCAACTTTGCTTCTTTTGTAATAAATTACTTTAATTTATCACCATCTGTTTTTTTTATTTTGCTTCCCTTTCCCCATACGAGCCGGGTTGTAAGAAACGTGTCCCTATGAATCCAAACCTCTTTTTTCACCACCAAATAGTCCGAGTTTAGCTGATAGCTAACGTGAGCTATCTCTCACTTTGTCAAAAGGGTGTAAAAACATGGCCATTATACCCAGGCTGCCATCCAATAGATAAAAAGTAAACATGCTGAGTGAGACAGCATTACATTTTCAACATAAATTCATTCTGCTTAGTTTTTTGGTTTATTTTAGACTTTTGTGTTGTGTTTATTGGGAATGCCCTAATCTGAAACACACTTCAGGGTTGGATTTAGTCTGTCTGTGAGGTCTGAGGGAGACTAACTGTAATAAAGGAAGTTGTATAATGAAGAATTACTCCTTGCCCACTCTTATGTGACATGTGATCGAAGTTTTGAATCAATCCATTTCCTCTTTGTTATACATTTTTGAACAACCTGTTAAAACTTAACATGTCCTCATACACATACAACCATATAGATTAAATGTTTCTCTCCTGTATTAGGTCCAGCTGGAGCATTTCTTAAATCATCTGCTTCTACCAATTAGGCAGGCAACATGTTCTCATTCATCCACACAGACAAACACGTAGTTGATGTTGTAAAACTGTCAAAGTTAGGCCCCTAAATTGTTGGTTAGCTTGTGATTTAGGGCTAAAATTAGGACTGATGTAGTGTTAAATTAGGTTAAAGAGTTACTAAAGTAATAACTGTGTCATCACCCTCAAACTGAACGTTCTTGCTTTTTTTTTTTTTTTACTACGTTACGACTTCTACCTCCACTCCCACCTAATTATAAATGCAAATATCGGTCCTCAAAAGAGTCCTAAGAGCAAATAAGTGATTTAAACAAAGCAATACCGTGTAAACTTGAGTATTTTTAATAAGATTGTGTCCCTGAAGTCCTTACCCTATCCCTATAAATCAACATTTTAAACTATGAAAGTACAATTCTTTCGTGACACTCAATAAACCAATGACTTCAAATACTTCTGAATGTTACTTTCATTTAGCTTACAGAGGTGGTGTGAGGTGAAGAAGATATTAGTACCATCTTCTGCATAATCAAATTAAATCATGACATGTCTAACTACAACGTCCGGAGTAGCCTCCTTCGTTTAAAGCAGACTCCTCTTGATTTTTCCAAGTAAAATATCTGGTCATCTGAGCGTCTCTAACTGAACTGTCACAGATGATTAAAAGAGGAACAACTCGTCTTGGTATCCCAAAGAGCATGGGGTCCTCACGAGAGAGCGGGCCACAACTTGAATCAATGTCACCGTTCAGATAATCACGCATTGCCGATTCACCATGTAAGATGCATTTTGTTTGCTGCCTAACTGTGTAAAGCCTCTATTCATTTTCACATTCTTCTGCATGAAAAAGAAAAAAAACGTGGTCAACTCAGTAATGATGCTTTACGCTGGAAATGTCAGTCCTGGTTGTTGAGAGGCAAATGTTACGTTTGTTCTTCTGGTGGCTTTAATCAAGTCTTTGACGAACCTGACAGAATTTTCAAATCTTTTAAACTTATGGCCTCATTATCTTGTTTTCCAAGATTTAAATGTGTAAGTGTTTAGATAATGTCTGATAATAAGTCAATTACATTTGTTTTTATATCAGTATGATTTTCCCTCTTACTTCACTTTGTTATTTAAGCATTTTGTTTTTGGTATTTGTCATGATTTTCTTCAAAAATTATAACATATGAGAACATATTAGACAATAAGTATATATACTCTCTCTTACTGAAGCATATCAATCGTTTTACTCAAATACTGATTTAATGGATTTAATAAAATATATCATATCATAAATATTTAGAGGTTATGTCTCTAATTTGTTTGAAGTCATAACTGGCTTTATGTATGAAGAGTCATGCAGGGACAGAGGGATATTTTCAGAATGACAAACAAGGGCCCATCTCATTTGTGAGTCTTCAGTGAACTCTCCTCACAGAAAACCATGTGTTTGTCACACACACACACACACACACGCACGCACACACACACACACACACACACACACACACACACACACACACACACACACACACACAGAAAAACAAGCTTTACACAACAGGAGTGTGAAATCACCATGTTCCAAGACTGAGGGAGTGGTTGGGCTCTCAGTGGGCAGAAATCTTAGTGCACTCGGATGACATCAGGCTCAGCAATGACCCCTGAATTCATGAGCGTTCACAGGAAATCAGTGTTTCATCTGTGCTGGGATCAACAGTGGAAACTGCTTAAAAACTGAATGCATTGCTGATGGAAGCCGCACCACACATATAGAAAATAAATGATTGAAAGAAGAATGTTATGAAATAAATGACGGACAGTAAAGTTATCAGCAGAAAGCGTTTAACCTCTTTTGACAGATCATGTAATTTATAAATTCAGAATTGTAATGACTTTGTCAACATTAATACGCTTATACTCAAACTAGAACTTTGACGTTTTTAGTACATAGACTGTTTAGTCATTGTGCTGCGTCCACTGTCAATGCCTTCAGTAGGAGCAAAGAAAAGTACATTTAGGTGCTGAACACTGAAATTAATTAGTTATTTTTAAACCAGTTCCGATGTTTTAAATAATTAATGTTAGTGCATTTTATTTTGTGGGGTTACATAAAAGTTCTCAAAATTTTAAACTATTCAATACTGTTATATTCTAACAAATTAGGGGTTAAATATTTGTTTATAGCCTAGATATTTCTTCAATATATTTTACATGATTACCTTTTTACACCACTGTGTTTATTTTCCGACATTGCGTTAGCATTACCATTTCTTTAGTTAAATACCAAAAGTGAAAATGTATAAAAACATCACAGCAGTGTCTTACTAGAGTTTTGATTTGACTGACGTTTTCAAAGCTGATACACACTTTTCAAAATTCAAGATTCAAGATTCAAGATTTTTATTTGTCACATGCTCATACAGATGTGCAGTGAAATGTAAAGACTGTTCCGCAAGGCCATGCAATAAACACTCAAATTACTAATACACATATATACACTAATATAGAAATATAATGTAAAATTAAAAAAATAAATATTTGAATATACAAAATATAAAATATAGAATAATGTAAACAGTGTAAAGTGTCAGTGTGTAAAGTGTCCAGGGTGTCAAAGTGCAATGTGCAGATTGTAATGTGTGGTGTGTGTGTGTGTGTGTGTGTGTGTGTGTGTGTGTGTGTGTGTGTAACACACAGTTCTGTTTTGTTTTTAACTGAGGTGTGAAGTTAACACTTTTAAAAGGAGTGTTGAAAATGTCTGTGGCTCTAATTTACATTTTAAACTAACTTTTAGTGTGCAGTATTATTCAGTGAGGACATTCTGTTATAGCTGCTACATTAGAGAGTAATGCAACAGCGACACCTCCAGTCGAGGTAACACCATGACAACTCCACAGTTAACTACGTCACATCCGGTGTAAACATGGCAGCGCACAGACAAATGTCACATTACTTCTGTTGCTGAAAAGGGGATTTTTCTTTATCCTGTTCCACATCGTCCGTAGAGGGAATTAAAAAAGAAGCTAAACCTGGGAAGATTTTGCTTCGCTTCAATCAATATTCTTGGAGGTAATTCCCTCATTTGTTCACATTTAAAATCACACGTAGTCGTGAAACAAGTGCAGTGTGCTGTTAGCCGATAGCATCAGCTAACGATGTTAATGTTGACATTTAATGACATTTATAGGATTATCTTTAAATTATAACAATTTGAGACTCGGAAGTGGCGTTGTTCAGAGAAAAGGTGTATCATGTTTATTTTATTGTGTGTGTGTCTTGCAGGGTAATCCAGCCAACACCATGGTTCATTTATGTGAGTATAAAGTAACCTTTTGCACATGTTTCTACAGGAGCCGAGAACGAACAAATCTGACTGGAGAGGCCTTTTCTCCTTTTCGCGAGTTTCGGTGCCTGTTTGTTGAGAGGGGATCGGTTTTTAGATTTGTTTGTAATTTGCAACATCACCAACTCTTGCCAGTATTTGATATCAATATTATTTTCAACACGGACAGCTTCGTCAAGATAGAAATAATTGCGTTTACCTTTTCTTTAAATGGTAAATGGACTTGAGCTTATATAGCACTTTTCTAGTCTTCCGACTACTCAAAGCGCTTTTACACCGCAGGTCACACCCACCCATTCACGCACTGATGGTAGTGATCGCTATGTAGTATCAGAAGTAACTAATCCCATTCATACACCACCACTGAAGCACTGGGAGCAATCAGTGTCTTGCCCGAGGACACATCGGACATGTTGCCCAGCTGGGGATTGAACCCTCGACCTTCCGGTTGAGACGACTCTACCAACTGAGCCACAGCCGCCCTTTAAGAAAAAACTAAACAAAAATGTGACTGGCGAGAAGAAGGAATTGGGGAATATTTTATATTTTTACTTTTAAGAAAGTGTAACTATTAATTGATCAACAAAATTATTGTTTGTTATTTTTTGTCTGTCAATCAATCAAACGTTTTTTCACAGCACGACTCAAACATGCACTTAGCTAAAATATTGCTTAGTATGTAGCACAGGGATGGGCAACTTTGGTCACAGCAAGGGGCCACGTTCATTTAACTCTCACTGCCAGGGGGCCAAATTGTAGTTTCCAAAGGCGATTACAGTCAATTATGTCTCAAATTAACTCAACATATACCAGTGATCAAATATTATTATGGACATATTTCTGGTTTTCATGATTTCATGGCAGATTTCATCATGTTTTCTTCATGTTTTCAATCAATTGATGTGTAAGTAATTAACCTGAGGGCCACATTGAGGGTTGATGGGCGCATGTGGCCCCCAGGCCGCCAGTTGCCAAGTGTTTCCAACTGGAAAGTCAGAAAAAGTCAACAGAAACAACAAAGCTTTATACATAAAATACAAATTGGATGTAGTAAACCAAAGCAAACTGCTCTTTAACTCACTGCTCTTCCATCATTCCTAATCACAAAAGTAGTGTTAATTGTAGAGTGGGATTGTGTGTGAAAAACTCAAGGTTTCTATGGTTGATGTCAATATCTAGGTGCACAAGTTTCCTTGATATGAAATATGCTAAAGGTTAATGGTTGCAGCCTAGGGGTCATCCCTCTCACTGATGCAGTTAGGATTTCAACAGTAACAATAAACATATTTATTTCCTCTCCAATTAAAGTTTCTGTGCTTTTTTTCTTTCTGCAGCCTCTTTTTTGCTAAAGAAGTACCATGGGGGTTACGTCGTCATCCGATTGGCTCTCGCTGGCCACAAGCAAGCTAACAGGCCATTTTATCGTATTGTGGCAGCTTACAACAAAAGAGCAAGAGACAGTAAATATATAGAGCAGCTGGGTACCTATGACCCCCTCCCAAACATCTACAACGAGAAACTTGTCAGCTTCAACTTCGACCGCATCAAGTACTGGATCGGCTGTGGTGCTCACCCTACACAGTCAGCGGCCAAACTCCTAGGTGTGTATTCATTCACTACATGAAAAACAAAACATTTAAATATGTAATTACACATGATCTCCTTAAGTTTTGAAAGATTCTAGCCCCCCCGCCAGCAATGCCTCATCCATAATTTGTTGAAAAATGTGTTGTAAAAAATGTTTTCTTCTTCATACTCCTTATCTTTCCCAGGGTTGGCAGGATTCTTTCCCCTGCACCCCATGACGATAACAGTGGCAGAGCGTCAGAGAGCACAAACATTACAGGCAGAAACATCAACAGCAGAAGAGGACATGCGCGAGCAGTCACAGAAGGAGGCTGATGTGTGAGAATGAATCTTCAGGACTGTGTGACTGTCCAGCAGCAAGACGACGTCAGTCATTTGGAAAGGAAACTGTCGGGTGGACTGGTCGTAGTGGCGTCTGATATCAGATGCCAACAGAAGTTTTGGTTGCTGTCGCAGCAGCTATGATCGCTTCATGAAAGAAATTGTTGCTCAAATTCAGTAACTGCAGTTTTCCTGAGAGTGATGTGTCATTACAGCCAACTGTTTGTGTGCTCTGTTCATTTGAGTTGAATAAAGTATTATATGTCAATATTGCACTCGTTTATTTAATTTTTTTAAGTTAACTTTAATTTAACCAGGAAAGAACTCATTGAGATTAAAAACGTTTTTTTCAAGAGTGTCCTTGCCAAGACAGCAGTCTCAGACAAATAATAAGCAGACATCCATACAAACACAATATATTATGTGTAATTATAAAACATTAAAAAGCACTAAATAACAAATTTAAACAGCAAGATTTGTCAAGATGGCCTACAACCAGAACTATATGAGGCAGAACACTGACAGCCAGATGTGTCTGCCTCCAAGTCATTTAACGTCCTCCTAAAAGCATCAAACGAGCAGCTTGTTAAATTTAAATTTAAAGGTCCTGGGACTTACGTTTACAAGTCCCTGTACTCTTCTGACTGATATACTGTATGTCAGAAGGTTTGAAGGAGACAGACCTGAAGTAGACCTGTAGATAAAAATATGCCAGTGTTTAAGCCTGCGTTTGGAAAAAGACGACCATCCAACGCGTGTGTAATACAAACACTGATGATCGGGTCTGGAGTGGATGCTGAGCTGCACATTACAGTGTCATGAGGGTGAAATTGAAAATTAACATTGAAAACATTTTGATCAATGTTTTTGTTACTTTTTTCTGTGTCCTCTGTTCAACTCTGGCTTTTACAGATGTTAAGAAACTCAAGAAATTGTTTTATTTTGTTTACTTTTAATCCAATTGTGGACATTGCAATAGTTAATGCTTTTGTTGTATGCCTCCTATTTGATCAAGTACAGTCTGTTTTTCTTTCTGGTAATATCTTTGTATTTGTTCTTCTGCAGACAAGGAAGTGTTGTTGCAGAGAACATGACGGAGAACACTTACACAAACAATAAAACAGTCACATCCAGTTTGTCAGCACGCAAGTTGATGAGGTGTTGAATGATATCTTGGGTGACATAAGTGACCTCAATAAGATTTCTCAGGCTTTTCATAACACACCGGTTCAGTTAATTGAGTCACCTTCCAGGCACCTTGAGATTAAAGGGAGGTGACATTGAAGTTCTCAACTTTTTGCTGCTTTGCACTATCAGTGTTTTCTCATTCTGTACTTGTTTTAAAAGATATATATTTGTTTTTTTGGTACTCAAACAAAATGCAAAAAAGTCAGTGATATATAATTCAGAATAACACTTTATCTTTTACTTTTAAGTAATAATACTTTTGATCTCATATACACATAGTATGAGACCAAACTCAAAATTAAAAAGCTGTTAATACATGACCTTGACGCCTATGTATTTTAACTTCATCATTCAGCAATAAACATGGTCATGGTAAAAAAAAAAAACGTGTCCTCACTAGGAGTTGCAACAATCAGTTGCTACCCCATTTTTGCCACATTTGACAGGGTTCTAATGATCTAAGCAGAGGACAATATATTGTTAATTAATGATGCTCCTCCATCTGTTGGGCAGATATGACATCTTCTTCTTCATGCAATCTTTCTTCCTTCCACTTTCCTTTTCAGCTTAAATCCATCTCGTACACCATACTGCCCTGGCCGACTCAGTGTGTTTGAGAGTCCAAAATAATAAAATGGGCACACTATAGGACACATGCCCTCAACAGTTCACTAAATCAGGTTTAGTCTACTGGAGGGGAACCCTGGAGGGCAGGTTACCAGTTTTGGCCACTGGAAGGGCACCTTAGAGGACACTTTATCAGGTTTTGTCCACTAGGAGGGCCCCCTGGAGGACACTTCATCATGTGTTATACCACAGGGGAATAAGAGGGCACTTTTGCAGCGTTTTTCAAACATTAGAGCACAAGAGCAGAAATACATGTATATGCGTGGTAATTTTCGCTAACGTCCCTGACACCTTCTTATAGTAGACATAGTGATATGCAAATCATGAATTTTGTTTCTTGCTTTAATGAAAGAACAACAAACATGGCTATATTAATAGTATGACACTGCCCCTCTTGTTTAAGAAAAGAAGCAACTACTTTAACATTGTCTTTCTTTGACTTCTATGAAATGGACACTTTTCTTTTTTAGAAAATTAAACTGACAATTACTCAGCAAGGACTATAACATCAGCAGTTTCTTGATTATTTTCATATAAAAATAAAATAAAATGCAATACAATTTCTAAGAGGTAATTCTTAAGTCGAATTGTTCTTACTGTTTGACGATCTTGCGTGTTTCTTGTATCTGTCCCTCTAGCTTCACTACAAATATACAGCCACTAGATGGCGTACATGTGCTTATTTAGGGGGTGGTGTTGTGCTTTGCAAAACGTTAAGGTGTAGAGACAAGGGAAGTTTAGTACACATTTTCAAATCCCCTTTAAAACAAATGGAGGTGATTTAAAAAGCTCCATAGTTTAAACAAGTTGTGCAGGGATCATCTATGTTTTTCATAGAATTTGACCCATGTCGTTTTTTTTAAACTTTGTTGCGAGATCTTTCTTTAAACAATGACACGTTGCTCATGCATATCCTTGCTGCTGGCCCACAACAGCAATACACATTTCATCAATGTCCTTACATCTGAACTAATTATGGCTATAAAAGTCATTTCAGCGACGGACTCAGCAGAAACACGTGTGGCCAATTTCTTTACCTGCACTTGATGTGCTATATTTTCTTTACTAGAACTTGACTAAAGTTTAACCAGCAGCACTTCTGTCCAAGTTAAAGATTGACAGCTCTTTTATTCCCTCACAGCAAACATGAAAAAAAAAAACTTAACACTGAAATGTGTTTTCCTATTATTAACAAAAGTACATTTCTTTATACCTTCAAGCATTCTATACATATACACGATTTGAATGCTAAGAGTGTTTCAAAATGCCACAAAGCTCAGTGTAGAATAGAATACAAACTGTATGCTGCATGTCTGTTTGTTTATCTAAGCTATTTTATTGTAATTGTTTAGTGTATTGTTGTTTTTAGGTATATTTAAATGTCCATATGTTACATGTTCTGTCTTCACACTGCTTGGGGTTGGCTGGGATAACAGCATTTCCTCTTTTGTATGTGCACATACAAAAGGAAAATGACAAATAAACAGAATCCTGAATCTTGAACTGGCATGCCAGCTGCCTTAAACCCAACAGAATATGTTGCAGAGTACCATAGAATTAAATATAGATAAGTCTGACCCTATGAGCAGAGGAATTCTTCAGAAGTGTGTTGGTGTTGTCCTATGTTACTTTACATTACTTTGAAAATGATTCAATTCCAGGATCTTTGAGTGTCATTATCCTATATGCTTTGTCTGTAAAATGACATTGTTCAAAACTCAACTTGCCTCTATTCTCTTAATAACTTTAAATCTATAAATTGTATTTGCTTAATCAGTTTGTTTATCACATGTTGGAAACACAGAAACAAACTCTTTGTACAGGGTGGATTCATGCAGAACTTTGGATGTGTCTGAAACAGACATCAGACATACTTTAATCCACTCACATTACTTCAGAGGCTGATCCAGCGTTGTACAGCAATTAATGAGACGATGGTCATAATTACTTCTTATCTTTGAAATAAGTTAGATCAACTTGTTAATCCACCGACAGTGCCAGCCAAGGACTTTTATCTAATTAACTGAACCAAAAGATATGAATATCCCGATGAAGTTTACTGAGCAGGTCGCGCATACTCCTGCCTGAAATGAACCCGAACAAGGGACGAAATCCAGCAACACATTTATAAGACTGAGCTTGTGTTTGCAAAATCAATCCCGATGAGGAATCAAAACGTTCTACATGTCATAGTTGTTTTGAAAGGGAGGAGGGGTCAGAAGCAGCAAGAGAAGCAATTTAGACTGAAGTCTGCAAATAATTGTAATCGTCCCTTGCATGTCTGATGAACAACAACTAATGAAACAAAAGTTTAAGCAAGTCATACGTCTGACTTGTAGCTTAGAGCACAACGCCTAGCAATGCATTTTAACTTTGTATTTATTCAGACGCTATTCTCAAACCACACACCTTTCTTTACTCATCTTCTTGCTCAAAACATACATTTAAAATGTGCAGCCTGTTATTAGCTGCTGTCATCACCATTCATGTTGTCGTCTAGCAGTGAACCAGGTGAAAGAGTTTTGCAGGTGGCCTAGCTGGTCCAAACTGCTGCTTTTCTAACAATGAAAGGGTAATGCAAAACGAATACTCAGCACAGCAAACCTACAGTAATAGTCACTGCCATGCTTGGAGGCAGCTGAATTTAAGCTTTTTTTTCAAAATGATATGACCTCTAATTCTATATGGCTCCTTGCCTAACAACATAGACTCGATTCAAAAGGGAAACACTCGCAACATTGTTAAGAGCTTAAAAACCTGTGGGCGCAAAACTGGCTGCCACAGAGCATCTAAGCAGTCATACAGGAAGAGATGGTGATATAACCAGGAAGAGGAAGGCAGCACACTGTACACCTGTCAGTCGACCATTGTAAGTAACTCTTCACTCTCTGGATAGAGGCCAGTCACAATAAGGCACAGCATGAGGGTGTGTGGCTGATAAAACAGGCCAAACAGCTGAGTTAAGAGTTCAGGCTTGACAGATTCAAGAAACAGAACGCAACAGGGCTCATAAATAAGTCATTTTATTTTGCTTTCTTTTTAAAGACTATATACTTAACAACAATTCAGAACAACAAATGGAATTGTTAAATACTGTACACAGCATACTGTGCTCTCCCAGTGCATGTCTTCACCACAGCAGAGAAGCTATTTCTTGATAAACTAGTCTTCATTCAGTTTTATATTTTCTAATAAGACATAAAATACCTTAAGATTAAATAGTATCAGTGTAAGATGTAAACATTTTTCTGACATTTAAGTCAAAAGCAACATTGTGTGTGGGTTTGTGAGCAGAAGGGATAGAGAAAAGTGTATTTTTCAATGACTGTTTGACCTCAGCAGTTATCCGTTTCCCAACCTGAACACCATGTTCGATACCAAGGGTTACTTCAATACATGTGCTACATTTACTATATCATCCTGATGCTTCTTGAATAATCTACTACAATAAAATTCATATATTTTCTGGGCTGCCAGCAGCCAAAGTCTCCCAGACCACACCCACTGCAATCATGTAAGACAGGAATGCATGAGCAGAACAGGAAAGTCTGTGTCAGGCAGGTAAACCCAGCACTCTTTGTAATGCGTCTGTATTAACAGGTGAGCCTCACATCTCTGTGATCATAGATGGGAGGAATTTTTTTTAATCTCTATTTAAGGACATCCTGTTGAAAATAACTTTCTATTGTTCTTAACTGAATTTAAACTTTGTGACAGGTCACATACAGAGCTGGTCACCTCATCTTTTTGTAGATTTATTTGCCTATATTAATGGGGTCATATGTGAAAAAAAAGGATTAATATCAAAGGGAGGTAGTACTTGAAGCAAATTAGTTCCAAGCAATGACTCACAGTTTGACCAGAAATAAGCTCCCCCCCTACAGTTTGATGGAATTTCAGTAAGAATAGCATACATTCACTTCATGTTCATTTTAACAGGCCATTTTTTTGTGCAACAAAACAGACCTGAACACTGGGCTGAACTAAAAAAAAACAGCAGGTGCCACGGGAAAAAAAAAAAAAGCAGAGCACAGTAACAAATATGGTTGACAATTTTCTACCACTTGTAGAAAGTCATTTTTATAAAGTATCACAAGAATACTTCCAACAGCTGTTCACATGCACGTATGCACAAACACATCCACAACTATACATCCGTGCAAACACAGACACACTCATCACAGACAACTACACCATAAAAGCTGCACTAGACATTCCAATAGAAACATGCTTAGCTACCAGTAATGTACCCATCTCTTAGTACAAAATGTACCATGACTAGGTGCCACGTGGGAAACACAATTTTACACAGAAATGGTGGCCTGAGTAAGACCTAAACTTCATAAAGGCAGGGCAACCATATCAGTGTTGATAAATAAGGGCAGAAAACAAAATGGAGATTTGTGTGTTGGCATCCTTCATATCCGTTAAAAAATTAATTTGCCTTCATATATTAGGTGATACATGGTTACATTACTGACCTTTTGTCCCGCGTGAGATACAAGAGCAGCATCAGTGCATCTCAAAAATTATCCTCAACCTTTCAGACACAAAAACACACAAAAAAAAAAAAAAAAAAACGAGGTTCAAGGCCCGCTTGTACCTTCTCACTGTACCACATCATCAGCAAAAACAGCACAACAGTGAATGTCATGAAATAGAAATCATATCAAAAATAAGCTCTACAATGTCATTTTGCCCACAAACAGCTATACAATTTTTCTACACAAAGTATCTCAATGGTGATAGCTATTCCATCATTACCAGTAACTGAATACAGATCACACATATCCTGTGTGTTCAGAATACATAACAGGCTACAAAAAAAGAAAAAAAAAAGGAAAAGCAGCAGCTTGAGGGTTGTAAGCGTCCAGTTTTTCAAGTGGTTTGTGCTCATGTACAGAAGAGTCCTCTGCTACTTCCACTTCAACTTTTTTTTTTTTAAACCAAATCCACATGTGCTTTCCTTCTGGTGTGGCAGTCACAGTTTGAGTCTGATACATGAGTATTGCGGGCTGCAGGGCTGTCCATGACCCGAAAAAACTTCTCTACACAAGGCGAGTCCACAAAAGCAGGCCGCTGAGGCAGCAGATAGTAATGTGTGGTGCTGGCCTTCTTGCCATTTTCCATCACTGGAAGGATGCAGGGAGATCCTTCGCTGTTCTGTCTCTGTAAACCCCGAAAGCTTACGTATTTAGGATCAGGTGCAAAGCTTTGGGTTGGGGGCATCACGCCGTTTATGTATGTTGGGAGGCTCTTAGGGCTGGGGGTGCGGGAGCTGCCTCTGGAAAAAGGTTCCCTTGGGGGCACCTTGGGTGGTTTGTCATCATCACTGTACGCCCCAGACGAGACCTCTGCTGACCAGCGGCGGTTGTCTCTTGTCTTGATTGCTCTCGGAGGGATAGGGGGAGGTACTTCAGGTTTATCCGTACTGTAGGTGTGTCGTTTGTGGCACGAGGGACGCAGCAGCGAAGGCTTGTTAAAGGATCCAGCTGGGCCCGAGTGTGATCGCCGCAGCCTCCTCTGAGCTTTTTCCTGCTGTCTCTGACAGACCACTGGCTCCGGTGGTTCCCGTCGCTGCTCATACTGTTCTCTCACTTCCGGTGGTGGATGCACCTGGTGCTTTTTTTTGGATTCCCTAGGGCTCTGTGGCCCTAATGGACCATCATAGTAAGCATAGTTGATCTGCCCACAGTCCCTGAAGCTCCTTTGACTGGGAATCCCGTATCGAAAAGGAGATGATTTGTGACACTGCTCTGACACCAGACAACAGCTGTCGTCTGAACTTGTGAAAAATTCTACCTCATTGTCAATAGCCTGATCGGGGGAGATGTCTGTGTGAGGAGGGATGGGGGGCAGAGGCTTGGAGCATCGGCCTGGCGTCTGTGGTGGACTGCTGCACTCGTACACCGAGAGCCTCTGGAAGGAAGGGACCACCTGGTCTTCATCAACTGGACTTGGGGTGGATGGTTCAGCACTGCAGGACAGGGAGAGATGGGAGGGCCGGGACTTCTTTGGGGGTAATCTCTGTGACGTGGGACTGTGTTTATGTCCTGTCAGAGAGGAGAAATGAATAAACAACCATCATATAAATTGCACTTCCTTGTGTCCTGTGAAAAAACATCACTAGCTTTCCATATGTTCCTTGAAAATGACTTAATGGGCATCATAAATCAAGAGCACAAAACATGCCTTTTTGTATTTAAGAAGACTATGCAGATGGCAGATCGTGCACTTACTTTCATGACTTGGAGTGGACTGAGATATCCCCTTTTGGTGGGCACGAGGGCTGTGATTTGTGTGTGCAGTATCCATACTGAAATAGAAGCTATTAAAAAAAAGAAGTATTTGATTAGTGCCAGTTTAAAGGACCCTCATAACATTTCATCATATTTAAAATAAATCATAAGCTAACCTGAACCAACATGTTTGCATTTCATGCAGATTTAAAAAACCCTCCCTTTCTACAAATCTCCCCCCGTATGGACTGCTTGTCCTGGCACTTGAACACTCACTTGTCCAGCTCATGGGGACAGCTCCAAGACGATTTGGATCCAGCCATGCTGTGACAGTAGCTGCCCCTCAGGAAGGGGTTTTCTATGGGAAAAGAGATCTCCTGGGCAGTCAGGCCCACTGTGGACATGCTCCAGGTACAATCGGGTCGCATCAAAGGCTGGAAACACTCAGATCACCCGGCTGGCTGCCCCTGCTTCTTGTGTACCTGTAATACAGCCAAAACACAGACATGAGTGACAGTGAACGGAGGTTGAAGGAGAAAGCAGATGAAGAGAAACAAGATATGCGGTAGCACCTTGAAAAATACTCTCTGAAGCTGAGTCAACATGCTGGTGAGGCCAAGAAAGAAACAAAAACCTGATATAGAAGAGAAAATACAAATCCTCCCCAGTCTGCTGGCCACTAAGCTAAATATTTAACCATGGCCCATTCTTTTTTTATCCATTGAAGAAGACAATCTCCCATAACAGAGGAAGGACAATATCTTGGTTTGACAAGAATCCAGGACATGT
Organism: Labrus mixtus; assembly: GCF_963584025.1. Classification (NCBI taxonomy): domain Eukaryota; kingdom Metazoa; phylum Chordata; class Actinopteri; order Labriformes; family Labridae; genus Labrus; species Labrus mixtus. The sequence continues at coordinate 13,551,861 of NC_083618.1, read as the reverse complement.
TTGTCCCAACTAAAAGAGCATGATGGCTTATGTGAAAGAAAACATGAGTACTTTTTTTTTGTCAGGGGTATTTCAATCTGAAAACTGGAAACAGGAAGAGCAATGGATGCTTTGTTTAGAATCACTGGACAATACAAATACCTAAAAGTTAAGATTATTAAAGAAATACACTGAAAGTTTATCATTTCTTTAAACATCAACTATACCATGCTCCATATAAGCGTCAGAAATCTTAGTTCTGAACTCATTTACCAACCTAACTTCTATTTATCTAGTGAGTCCAGTGTCAATACAGTTTATTTTAAACTGTGCTGTGCTCCAGTGCCGCAATCTGGCTAGTCCTGAGCAGCCCATGAAGAGGCTCCTCCTGTTACCAGAGATATACCTGATGTTGCAAGAAGTCCTCAAGTCAAATGACCTGAATGTTCGTGTCATGTCAAGTATGTGTCAGGGCTGAGTAAACAATTTATTCAGTATTTAGAGGGGAAGATACCCTACAGCATATTGATATTTCTGCGGTCAGTTATACACTGGAAGCTAAATCTGATTTTTCTTGCCCCACACTGGATTAACCTGTTCAGTATTTCACAATGTATGCTGCAGGGAGTGTAGTAGGTCACTCAATTTTATATTTTAGAATGAAGGTTTTTTTGATATTCTACAGCAAGTGTATCCTGGAAAAACTAGAGGTATCTTTGTTGTGATACAAGCCATGCATTGATACAGCAAATCTCCAAAAGACTGCGCCAGAAGTCTTAACAATTAATCTTTTTTTTTTTTTTTCAGAATGCAGGAAAACAGGTGCATCAGCAACCTTGGTGGTCAAATCTTCTGTCAACCACAAATGAGGTACGTTCGCACACCCAGAGACACGCTGTTCTCCTTATAATGTGGAGTGATGACTGAGAAGAACATAGCCCCCTCGTTCCCGGTCTCCAATGAGCCATATTTATGTGCAGCCCTGACAGCTGCTGAGAAACAAAGCTCTAAAACAACAGGAAGCTTGGGGCATCAGCCTGAGCCAAACTGCCCAACAAGGCATGCAATCCCCCTGCACAGGGCCGTAGATTCAATTCGCGCAGGGGTGGGAAGCAACATGATCCCCGATAATGAGCCCCCAGGGACTTGTGCTTCCTCTTGCAACAGGTGCAAAGACAGTTCATTCTGGCAGATAACCATAGGAGGAGCATTTACAGGCAACAGGATTAAACAAATGATGTGCAGCCATGCAGAGCATTAACCTTCTTCAGGAGGAATCGCTCAAGTCACTTAATGCAGACACTGAACAGAGATTGTGGGTCTTTTTAATGGTCAAGTCTGGCCTTATTGTTTATATAAAATGCGGACAGGCTTAATATGAGTCCAGATAACACCAGGCAGGAGGTCTGATGGGGTAAGCAAAGATGTAAAACATCAGCAGACAGCTGTCCTTTGATTATGGACTGTAGCAACACACTCACACGCAGACCTTGACAGAAGGAGTTCACACCCCGCTCACGACAACCCTGCAGCGGTTTCCAGGCAACCATACCCGCTCTACCTGTGCGGCAAGCAAACAGCGCGCACACCCCCTCACTTTACCGGATTGAGATAATAATGGTTAAAAGCCCTCTAGCAGGCAGGTGACTCACAACACAACACATAGGTCAGCTATCTGACAAGGCAACGTCATAATGATAGAAATTAAGTGAGAAATACAAATAGTTAGCTGTGCCTATTTTTTGTTTTGTTTTTAAAGCAAATCAGGTTATGGTTTTGCCAATGGAGCAAACCTTTACGTTATGTAAAGGGACCAAAAAGTCGATCAATAACAGTTTTCATATTAAAAAAAAAAAAAAAAAGATATAGGCAAGTATAAGCTACTAGGCTTTGTTTCCACAGTTTATGTTTTTATTTTCAGAGTTTGTTTAAAAATCGTACAGCTTTAGCCAGACAATTATAAGGGAATAAAATAAAAAAGCGTGACATTTTTCAAAGTAGTAGCTGAAGTTGCACCAAACAGTGTTGTCTGTCGTTCTGGCACCAATATACAAAACAAAAGACAGGAGATATCCTGTTCTTTTTCTTCCAGCAGCCTACACAAGACATTTCAAACCACTTTTCTGAACTCACCCCGGATTTTTTGGCAGTTCTCCTCCGCTGTCTGACTCCTGTAGACTCCTCTTTGGAGATAATAAAGCTCCTAGATTTCTTCCTTGAGTCTGTTATCTTCAGATTTCTATTGCGTCAAGAGCAGGACGCCAGCGCGTTGGTGACGCTCCGGCCTTATATTGAAACACTTTATAGATAAGTCTAGCGTTGTAGTGAGCTATGTCTTATAAGCTCCACCACACGAGAGACGCGCTAGCCCCGCCCATACACACTTGCTCTTAAAGGTACAGTGTCCATTTATACATGTGTAGGCCTACATGCAGCAGGACACGGTTTAATGAGACCATTACAAAGTTCCCCTTGAACAAACAAACTATTGACCATATTCACACAACAGGCTTATGATGTTAGTTCTCGGGATGGGGAGCTCCAATGTCATTATTATTTCACACTGCTGTTTTCCTGGTTGTAAGTATAAATCTAAGTTAATGATCATCATTTCACTGTTTCGAGACAGACGTGCAACTGAAAGGAGGATGGATGGTGACAGTTTGGAGAGAAATTTGAAACATTTGTAAATATTTTTCATAAAAAATATTTCTCGAAAATGTACTTTTAAGGTAACGTTGCCTTCGCTAGGAAGTAACTAAATTTGAACATTAGCAACAGTCTAACACAGTGGTTCAAAAAAATTAATTCTGCGGGGTCCCCCTTTGCAGATGAAAATATTTTCAAGTTTCCTTCCCCTCACCATACACACGGACATATATCTTAACACACTTAACACACTGTCAGTCATGCTAAAACATTAGCTGCAATAAGTACTGAATAGCAGTTCATGTGTGAAAAAATGAACAAGCCGCTTTTTAACAGGTTTGTGACATCTGATGAAAATTGAGCCTTACATTTATGTCCTCTTACAAAATGTTCCATACTTTGCTATATCAGTGAAAAACGGTGTGTGTCCCCCCCCTCCCCTCCCCTCATTAATCAATGCAGGGAAATGAAAACAATGTCAGATTCTAGAGTTACAACATTACGCCAGTATTTTAGCTGGTGTAATCGCTGCTGTGTAAATATGCTCAAATGGGCTAATTTAAGTAAACACATAGGTAAACTTGACATGGCCAAAATCCACATTAGATCTTTTGTCTTTGCCTTTGGAGGACAGAGCAGGTGTGAACACAAGGATACAGTCAGCTGATACATTTTCCATCATGGGTTACATGCAATATAGGCTAACAGTATAGCACCTTGACAATTAGGCATGCAGCTGCTTAAAAAAAAGGGAGAACTAAACTACAGGTCAAGAAGGCGTGTTTATTCATTGCAGAAATGTTTATTTGTAAGAATATACCTGCAGAATTCTCTGTAAAGATATATAATGAAGTGAAAATCCTCCTGTAGCCTTGAAAAACCTTCTGACCTACATTATACTTGTGTCTTCTGTTTGTATTCATAAACAATACGCGTGCTGCAGTCAGAAGTGAACTGCACAAATCTGCAGGAAGGCAGAGGAAGTAAAGGGGATGGCTCCAGGGAAGATAATACAGACAGCAGGCAGAGAAACACTTTTATCTGCCCTGTATTCTGCTGCCATCTAAACAGAGCCAGGATTGTTTAGCTGCTGGCTTTTCAGATCACATTTTCTTTTAGCTGGACCTGTTCTCTGTTCACCTGACACAGTGTAATTAGATAATCTCCTGGGCTACAGGATTTATATACACAGTTTTTTCTTTGTTTCAGTTCAGGGTAATATACTGTATGAGTAATCCTGGACGTGCAATCCCTCACACCCTTAATTTCCAGTCACTGCAGTTCTTAGCCTACTTTGGCCTTAAGTGGTATCAACTAACCAGGCTAAACAAACCCAACACTGACATGCTCTCTAACCAAACACAGCGATACAAAGGCTACAAACAACTTGTGTGTTGATTCAATAGTGGCAGAAAGCAGAGGTGTGTGTAGAGAGAGAACAGAGTGTTCTTGTGCCTGAGTTTGTTAATCCTATACAGCTCGGGCGCTGGGTCCCCCCTAACCCCACAGGCTTATCATTACATATTTTGCCCCCACATAGACGAGGTTCCTGCTAATCCCCATTTATAATTTCAGGGACATTTTTTGGATTCCCCCTGCAGTCATGTGACCAGAAAAAAGGGCTGTATGTATTGCTATCTGAAATATACTGTTTTTTCGGTGTGTCTTGATGCAAAGATTAAGAACACAATAATTTGGATTAGAAGAGATTTACACATTGGATGTTTATGAGTGACAACATCATAAAATTAGGGTTAATAACATGGATTCGGCAGGTTAGGTTACGCTAACTTCAGAAAGAGTTTTGCGTGCAGTGAACACACACACAGGCTGATGATCATTCAGGTAAGAGCTTTCTTTTATTGGAAATACCGACATTATTTTTTAGACCCCGCTCGAGTTAAACGAGAGTAATGGTGACTTGTAGTCTGTGTGCAGAAAGGAAAACTTTGTCCACCGCCAAGAATAGTCATTCTAATCTCACAAAGCACAGAGCTAGACAAACATGCTTCTACTGAACTAAAGCCTGGCGCTGTAAACACCGGACACCCAGCAGCTCACGTTAGCTCAGCAGACCCAGGATAAGCCAATATACAAACAGATAATGCTTGTTTTTAAATCACTGCCAGCTCCACAATTTGTAAACCATCCAGGACTACAAACAGACCAATAGCAACGTATGTTGTTGACGACGTGCTTCATATCAACTGTTGAGTCTGTTACCTTCAGAGATCTTAATTAGCAAAAATTCAAAAACATTTTGAATAGTGATGTAGTCAAGAACACACTAACATAGACCAAGACATATCCAAGACCAGAGTGCTCCGAGACCAGGATCGAGACAGAGTCAAGACCAAGACCATAAATATCAATAAAAAATCCTCATCTAGTGTGCAGCAGGCATGTCCCTCATGACCGTAAAACCAGGAAGGTTGCACCGTAACCGGGAGATAAAAATCTAATTATGAATGAATTGAAGTCAGTTGTTCTTTAAGAAATGTGCATTTTCCTTCTTATCACATTAATGACGAGGAAAAATTGCCTGTTAGTGGTGGTCTTGATTTAAAATCTGGAGTCCACTTAGTCTGAGACCTAGACAAGGCCGAGTAAAAATGCTTTGGATTCCGAGATGAGACCAAGACCTTCATAAAGTGGTCTTGAGTCCAAGACCGATTTCGAGTATTACAACAATTATTGAAAATTGCTACAATGTTATAGGACATTTGGAAGTTTTTTTCCTCTCACTTTGCAACAGCAACACTAAATAATATACATTAATATGAGCTGTAAAGCAAAAAAGTAATCCTAAAGTTACTTTCCCAAATACTTTTTCATTGCAGTAACTCAGGGAGTAACTCAGTTACTTTTTATTATTTACTAATTTTCAATAACTTGCCCATAACAATGCATTTACTTACTAAACTAAACTAGTTCAGCAAAGCATTCATTTGTATCTGCCTTTCATCCATGAATCTGTCATCAACGCTCTTTCCATGTTCCTCCAAACAGACACATTAAGTGGGATTAAAAGCTTCATATTCAAACTCTCTCTCCTCCCACTTCCCCTCTTCCCTCCCTGCTTGTGAGCCACGCTGTGATGTCATCACTCACAGGAAGTTCCTTATAAAGTTAGTCAGGGAAGGGAGATTTTCACCCAGAGCAACAGGCAGCTCCGATGAGTGTTTGAGATTGCAGATGAAATCACTTGCGTCAAAGAGGATATCCTTCTCATGAAAAAAACACTTTGCTTTCTATTTTGTTCTGCCTTATGACTCACTGAGATTCATACACCACCCTCAATAACCCCGGATCCTGAGCTTTTACAAAATGAAATGACACCTTGGGATCGATTTCCTTTCAGCCGCACTTGGAGCAGAAAGGAATTTCCCTTTGTGGCTCAAACTTCAACACAATTGTATAGTTATGAGGTGACTCTTCAGTCTCTCAGCGTATTACTAAGAATCACTCACTAGCAGGAAGGGTGGAGTTTAGTTTGAAATGAGGCAAAAAAAAAAAAAAAAACCTGTGCCATCAGTGTTAATGATTATCTCCATATGGAGGTCAGAGCATTGATTGCCTCTGCCTGCTGAGGTAATTAACTTACGTGCATATTTAGCCTGTGACCAAAGTCCACACTGATATAAACACAGAAGCAACAAAACATTCTGAGTAAGGTGACGTCAACTCCTGTTAGTCTGTAGAAGAATGAATAATGGATAAACTTGTTTGTTTTTCGTGTGTTTACATTTTGTCTTTCTCCAAAGATTTATTTTAGCCAAGGTCTACTAGCTTAACTTAGACAAAAGAAAAGACCAATCCAAAGTTAAAGCTAGCAGAGTCGTGATCTTTCTAGATGGAGAAGTAGGGCCTTTGGCCATTGTTGACACCTTGAAAAAAAGCAGCTTCAAGGGCCAGTTCCTACTTTTACAAAAATTTAGTTTTTTTCAGTAACCCAGGCAGTTTGAAGTCATGCAGATTTGTTTTTGTTTATTTGAATGGATTTGAGGTTAAGTGTCTGTCTCTACAATGTCCACAGTCAAATCAATAAAAGTCATTGGAATTCTTTTAGGATGGTAAAAGCTTTAAAAAAAAAAAAAGTTATATGTGAAATGGTCAGAAGTGCTCTCATTACCAAGGATGAGTCGTAGACTTTTACTGGAAACAGGTTTAATCTGGAGTATAAGTAAAAATGTTCACTGTAAACTGAGTATTTTTTTTAAAGACTGAAAACATGTTTTGTTAAACAAACTGCTACAAATATTTGATACATTAACTAGGTATTAGTAGATAATCATGGAGCCGCTTGAGTTGGTCAATGCACGTGGTGTATATGGGTTGATATCATGGCGGAGCTATCTAATATATCTTCCATAATAGTCCTTTAGTTGATTAAGACAATCATGTGTGGTCATAAAACATTAAAAACCAGGTGGACTTGTGTTCAGAATTTTTTTAACTTTTTTTAAAGTTCAGACTGAATCATTTAAACCAAAAACATTTCTGTTTTTTTCTTCATTGTTTATTTTTGTATCATGAATGTAAAGTTTTGACTAACAGCCAGTTAGCTTAGCTTCGCCCAAAGATTCGAAGGCAAATGGAAAAACACAGCAGTGTCACAGGCCTTGTATGCCATATTATTTCTTGGCTGGGTGCAGTGACTTCTTGGAGTCACAGTTATGACAAGCTCCAAGACATTTTACAGCGTTTAAAGAAAGACACTGTTATTTAGTGAGCTCTTGAGGTACTGGCAGGCTGGTGTGGTCACCTTTGGACGTAGTCAGGCTAGTTGTTTTATGTTTTATGCTAAGATAATTTAATTTCCAACAGCTGTTGCATTTAACAACTCTAGAGGACTTAGACTGCTGTTAGTCAAATTTTACCTGATCTTTCAGCAAGAAAAATAAGAAATGTATTCTGTCAAAGTGTCCCAACAGTTCCTTGAAAAGCAAAGGTCTAAAATAATATAGCTAGTAAGTTTAATTGAAAACTTGTTTTTAATATAAGATGTAAAGTAATTTGAAAATATCCACAGACAACAGTAGCTCAGAGAGTAAATACATTTTTTTATTTCAACACATCTGTGTCCTGCTCTCAAGGTTCAAACTGCAGATTGTCGCCAATCTGATGCAGCTGTGAACACCACAGCGGAGGCTCACAGACGGACACATGGCAATGTATAACTGCTGGATTGTGTTATTGTGGGAGACCCACACACACTTGGCTCCCGCCGTGGAAACAAAACACAAATCCCCAAGCAACGGACTGTCATCGTTCTCTACAATGTAAATAATACCATATTAAAGCACATCTAACCATACCAAACTCCTGAGTCCTCTGGCTTCTTCAGATATGAATCACTTCCTGTATTGGTACAAAGACTTCTGGGAAATGGAGGGATTCTAGGGTAAATGGCATCACACACAGGTATTTTCTCTTTTGGAGTACAACATAATCAAAAGCAGCAATAAGGAGTCACCATTGCATCACTCCTCGTCACTGTTATGCTAAGTGGTTCAAGTGCAGCCACAGTCTGCTGTTAGTAATGGGTGGAGCGAGCTAGTCCGCCCCCTTGATGATGACAGGGTGTGTTTAGTCTCCACGACCTGAGGATAACTTTAGACAGACCGGGGGAGTTATTGGCGAGCTCATCCTATGACTGAGACTGAATCAAAGACATGTTAGCAATTATAACGGCTGAATATTAGTGAGGTCTGTAATAATTCTCCTTTTATGGATTCTGGGAAGTAGTAAAAAAACAATGGGAACATACTGCAGATGCATTCACAGTCACACATACATAGCCCCTTACACACACACACACACACACACACACACACATCCACACAGACTGCTCTTTTGTGTCTGGTGTTTGGGGTGAATCTGTGAAAATGACAGCTGTGGTGTGATGGAAAATGTCATGCTGGGTCAACTTTCTTACAGCTGCTGGTTCATAGCCAAATCTGCTTACAGGCTGCACCGCTGGAACTCCACAGGATTGACTGACACAGATGGAAACCAGTTCCTAATATGCCTTGTTTCCGGTCTCATGACTAATAGGCTATACAGCGGAGAGAATATCATATCATATTTTGTCTACAGCTTAATTTCATTTTCTGGCTGCATTTGTTATTCCTCTACTCTCATATCTGTGCCACCAATATTAATAAACCAGTTAGCATAGCTTAACTAGGACAGCAAATTACTTCCTGGCCGAGTGCAGTGATACTTGCCACATAATGTAAAGACTTAAAAAAATAATAATAATATTTAGGAAGGATGTGTTTATTAGTGAGCTTCACGGGCACTAGCAGGTCAGTTTAATTTCTTTTGGATAAAGCCAGATTAGCTGCTTCCAGTTGTAATGCTATGCCAAGCTAATTAGCAGACAGCAGGTAGCATAATATTAACTACAGATGAGAAAGTGGTTTCAGACTGCTCATCTGACTTTTGAGAGGATAGCAAGCTTTTAACTTGCGAAATCAAGAGGTCCTGGAAGGCTGGATTTATTATCTTTTGACAAAGTCAGATTAACAGTTTTAAGTCTTTATGCAAGCTGGTTGACAGTGAAAGCTTAATGTCAAAATGAAAGTGGTACCCAACATCTCAATTCAACAAAATATAAACATTTTCTTTCAAATAACCTTCTCCTTCAAAAAATGTTTTGTACTTCCCAAAAATGCCCTAACTGTTCCCCGCAAAAATGTTGAATCTTCACAAGAATCATGACGAAAAACATGATCAGTTTCCGTAATAAATGGCTGTATTGTATTTCAGACGTCCACAAACAGGAGTTCTGGCGTTTGGCCGATGAGTATCCCAGATTTCCGGTGTTCCTGATGTCAGCCTGAAGGGGAGAAGATTTAGACTTAGTCTAAAGTAGCAATCTATTAATCTTAAGTCACAACTGATTGCTTGGGGAATGTTTCTCTTTCCCTGGTTTCCTGATTCAGCTTGACTCATGGGAGATATTAGAAACCAAGCACGCAGCAGGACACAAAGCACCCGGCTCTGCTGATAAAGATTTCAGATGTTGTCCACATAGGAGATCAGCAGGCCTGCCATCAAAGGGGGGGCGCTTTTAAGGAGTAAGGTATAAATCAATAGCCACGAGGATAAGAAGCATTACTCTCTAGGTACACAAAGAGGATAGAAAAACACATGTTTAATGAAGGATGCAGTGCACAGATGAGCTACAGTCAGTGAGCTAAAAAATCCTGTTTCCCCATATGTGTGTGTTTGAATGTGTGCATGTGGTAGGGCCTGATGACAGAGTCTGAGTCATTCAGGGCAGAGTATGTGCTTTGTAAGAGTGCCTTTTGTTTCATTAGAACCCCTGGTGAAGTCAGCCAGACTACCTGATCCGGCTACTGGATTGCAGCCACATTAATTCCTCTCAACACAAATTCTGTGGCTCACTGCTCACACAGGCCTCTTAACGAGCCAGACGAAGGATTCAGGAGAACGCAGATGAGGTCCAGCTCCTGTTTTCCATCCTTTACGAGCAGTTTGTCTGTGCAGATGCATATGTTCGGGGGGAAATGTGGCGCTCCAGGGAGAGAACAGTGCGTGGGTGGACATGCAGTCCTGTCCTGAACTCAAGGGCATCAAGCCTTTGATGGCCTTGGGGCTGAAAGCTAGATGAATAACCAAAACTGCAATTTACTCTCTAACTTCATACATTATTTATTTGTTTATTTATTTTCTAAAGAATGAATGCAAAGTTTCACCAACCCATTGTTTTATGTTGGAGCACATTGCATGCTGAACAGATACATCTTCATCAGTGTGTTTATTAAGGTTACCTTTAAGTTATACAGAACTGTTTACTTTCACAACTCAGCTGTTTTTCATTCATACACCACTGATGAAGCGGCGGGAGCAATTCGGGGGTAAGTGTCTTGCCCAAGGACACATCCGACATGTTGCTGCAGGTGCTGGGGACTCTACCAACTGAGCCACAGCCGCCCCTATGTTATGCTTTTTATGTTTGATTGCTATGAGGTGTCGCTGATGTACATTGGGTGCGTGTTTTGATGATTTGATTTCTATATCTTATTCGTGGATGTTGAAATAACTGTTGTTTCTTTTTTTCCTGTGTTTTCATCATCAAAGTAAAGCCCATTGAGCTTACCTGTAATGAAATGTGCTTTCTATATACATTTCTTTCCATGTTCTACAAAGGAGCCCGCCTTCACAGCTTTGTAAATTTAGATCTGAGTGGAAACAACCTTCAAAGTCAAGTTTAAATAAGGACTGTAATTATCTCGGAGCCAGCAGATTATTCTCAGCTCTGCAGGAAATAATGGGTTATCACTGCTGTGCCTCCTATTTTTAAATCAAGGGAAGCGAATGGTTCTTAAGGTCTCAATACTTGGGTACAAGGATATCACTCTTATTTAGTTCTTTAAACACACATCATGCTGTGGGATGTAGATCTACTGTATATATTTGGAGAACAAATAGTTTCTTAAAAAAACGGTTTTCAACACAAACAGCTCCTGTTTCAAGAGGCAATGAAATGTAGAACTAGAGGTTGTAATGCCTTGTAAATATAAAAGTGTTCTAGTTTATCCTGATCGTCTGTCCGCCTTGCGGCTCACCCTGGAGTCACTGTCCTCCAAGCAGTGCTGTGGTCCCTGGCAGGAAGTAAATCAGCCAGGGCGCCGCCCCAGACCAAACACTTTGAGGGCCTCTGGAGCCTGCAGCCGTGTGGGAGGTGTGCACTGAGCTCACAGGGCATAATGTGCTTGTTATTTCCGCGTAGAGTAAAAAAACAGACTTTGCTGTATACACAGACGTGCAGATAAACTCATATTGCACACATTGAAGTCTCCTCTGCACACACTGTAGTTCACACTGTAGGTGAACATTTCAGGCTTTCGTTACAATCCAAACACACTTATAGAGCAGAAGTCTGTTCTTAACACCACCTACCCACACATCTTTAGTTGAAACTGTCAAGCTCCTGACATATACGTTGACTTCAATATTTAGCGCCTCCCTTTAATCCACTTAACTGAAAAATGTTCAGAGATATTCGCTACAAAGGAATACAATGTCATTTAACACTTCTCTAAGAGATATCACAATCACACAGGTTTCTCTCTGACCTCACGCTGCCATTGTTGAAGGACTGGCTTTAAATAAATGCTCATGTCCAAGTGGGTGTGACACATTTGACACTGCTTGCATTAAAGAGCCTTGTGTGTTAACTCTTATGCTGACCCCAACCAGGCTATAATCCTGTCTGTCTTCAGGCAATATAGTGAAAATATTTACATTAACAGTTTCTCTGATAGAAGACAGAAAAGAAAGTTCAGTACAGCATAAATAAATAAAAATTTGGTTTTTTTAGAAATCAGAAATCATATTGTAAATCAACCTCAGCTCAAATAAAGTTTCCACTTTAAGTTCGCAGGGAGATCAAAACAGATATCAGACAATGTAGCCTTTAACTTTGTCCCTCCCTGACTAAATACAACCTGTTAATCATCCTCGTCTAATTAAAAGGCTGCTGTAATACCCTGGAAAAATTCTGCCCTGAATACACTTGAGTACAAAGCTCCAGATTAGAATGTGGGTATTCTTTATGACCATGTGCGTCTGTGAAGTTTGAGACATCAGTATCTGTTTCTTTCATTTGTTGGGTGACAATTACCGGCCATCCATTCCCGCTGGTGTTTCCATGACGAGGTAAAGCTCCACTGTCCTGTCTACCGTTGATAGTACAGATGCATCTGCTACTCACTCAATGATTTAATCACAGCCGTTTCCGTAAGTCTTATCAGGTGGAGAAAGAGGAGGCTAATATTTACACTAGCCCTACCACATTGTGTTTTCCCACGGACTGAGACTTGCAGGCCACCACTGTATCTAAAACAGAGGGGACACACTGAGTGATAGAAGGACAAGATGGACAGGGCGGTGGCCAGTCTTTGAATAGATACTAACATTTTTGTTCAAACTGAGAGAAAACTTCTTTAAAAAATTATTTTGAACAAAATAAAGCATCATGTTAGAGAAAAAAAGAGACAAGAGAATGATATTTTACAGGAAGACAGATATTTTTGCACAAATACTATACTACCTCTGTTTATATGAAACAATGAGTGCACTGATTTTATCCTGCATAGCTGCAACCTATTATGAAGTAAGCTTGCAAAGCGTTCTCATCAGGGATTCAGTTTATTCTCATTCAAGTGCTAAAAGTAGCTGCTTTGAAACACCCTCTGGTATGCAGCAAACACTAATGAAATCTCAATGAAATCCTTAAGAATTCTAGCAGACAAATGGAGGCTGAAATAATCATCCTTTTTTTACATTGTGAGAAAGAACTAAAGAGCTCAGGATCCAAAGAAATTCTTTCTATTGGAGCCCGCTGATACAAAGCTTTCTGCAGCTCTGCTAATTGTTTACGATTACTACTGGAGAGGGAGAGCAGGGAGGCTCATTCTCCCAAGCTGTGCCTAACTAGTGGACACATACCAAACTCTGGACAGATTAGATTGTGAGTCATTGAAAAGAGTCCAAAACACCCAGCACTTCCCTCCCCCTGTTCTAACAGTTCCTTTCAGGGATATCTCCACTTGGTCCTCTATCAGGACAGGAAGCACCCAGCCGGGAGAGACAACAACAACTCTGCTTCCTCTAGCTTCTCCCTGCCCTGGGAAGCTGAACTAATAGGAAGTAGATAAACCATATTGGAAAGTGGAATGTGCTTAGTTTGAGTATATGAGGGTTCACATGCATATTCATTATATCCAAATATGCTCATTGCTGTGTCATTGCAACTTTAAGATTTGGATAAATAACACGGCAGGAACAGCAGAGCTTGGTGCACAAGCTATATACTTTGGGCTTCCAGCAAAGCCAGAAGCTGCCAATTTTATGCAGAATTTGTAAAAACAGATAGGCATGTTGTTGGCCATTTGTTTAGAGAGAAACAGAAATAGGGCTTGATGTGCCAGCTTAGTACTCAGCTGAACAGATCTGATTTTGTAATGGGAATGACTTAGGTCTGATTGACAATGTCGGCCGCCACAAAACACCTCACTTGTACAAGATTAGAAGCGCCACTCCCTGCTCTGCTGGCCTTTTGTGTTTGCTGAGGCACGTGTCCACCTGATGTAATGCAGATCTCTCATGTGTCACATGAGGCTGTAGCTTGGCACACCGAGCCGGTGTAGTATTGGTAATATTTACAGTTCTGAGGAATTTCTTGGGAGAAACATTCGTCCCCTAAATCTGCCTGATGATTCACATGGAAAGAAGGAGAGAAGCGGAGGAAGAGTGTGAGGGAGTTTGAGAGAGATGGGTCAGGGAGTAGTCACAGCAGAGAGGCCTCCCACACTCACCACAGATGCTTGACTCATGCGGTTTGGTTGGCACATGGCAGTGGGATGGGGACATTACACTGGGTCTCCTCTCCCTGATGTACTAACCAGAAATGAAAAGGAGTGCCCGAGTCACTGACAACAGCTTTTTCAACTGGAGCCACAGTGGCTGGCAACTGATTAGAGTAGACGCACAATTATCTAAACCATGACAGACAACCCTGCAGTGAGCACGCTGTCAGAGCCTGTAGTCAAGCACGTTGTCATGATTGTCTCTCTTTAGACAGTGAGGGTGTGTAGCATGTTTTAGGAGTGAATAACTGCACTGTGCAATACTTTTTGGTCCTGTAAATATACGTTTTGTCATGTTTTGACAGTGGCTGCACACTGTAGTGAACACTGTTTACCAAATCTCTCTTTGTTAGCCCTCTTATTCTATGTATAATGAGCTATGCTCATATTTTATATGTTTAGGGTTTTATTGTTACAAACATTAGACAAACTTTCTTCCACAAAGGGCTCATGCTGTTCCTTAGGAAATTAGCAACATTCTGCTGTTAGCAATAAACACGAGTGGTTATGATCATATGTAACACCTGATGTTTTGTTTGTCTCAGCACCTGTCCTCTCCTTCCTGTTTTTATTTCACTGTGTACCCAGTCCCATAGTCAAGCTGATAAACCCTCCATGCTATGGTCACTAAGATAAGAGTGAGTGATTACAACATGCAGTTAGCGTTTGCTATCACTGGGCCACAAAACACATGTGGTGTGCATAAATCTGTTGTTACCAGCTCTCCCAGGGATGAGGAGGGTTTCCTGATTGTATATTGTTGAAATCATCACTATGGAAGCCACATAGTGACACACGATGCAAAACTTTCCTGGAGTGCAGGTTGTGTAGGCTGTGATTTCTCAACAACACAGGGGCCAAGTTGTGTTCGTCAACTCTTTATTAAATTAAGAGTAGTGAAGCCAGATGCAGAAAAATAGTTGGCGGTGAACAACTGGAAAAGAACTGTAAAACACTGGATTCATTTTCCTTATATTTAGTTTGTATTTATTTCTCTTACTTTAAAACCTGTGCAAAAAGATGAATGTTTTTTTCTGGTTCTTTTTTGTAATGACTTTGGTAATACCAGTGTATTGGGGTCTAAGGAACTCCTTTTTTAGTTCTTTTTTTTCCACAAAGGTTTTAGTTTGGGGCTTTTTAAGACTCCATCTAGAGACAGAACAGTGGACAAAGTCAGAAATCAAGGATCAAGATTGCGGGGAACAACATGAAGGAAAGGAGCCACATGTCAGACCTGAACCTGGACCATCCACCTGGAGAACATGTGGTGTGCACACCAACCACCAGGCCACTGGTCAATCCCAATATTATTATTTTTTTCTCAGATGACATTATGAGGAGATTTTTTTTCTTTAGGGGGTTGGATGAGATATGTATCAATAGTAAGTGTTTTACGTACAATCAGACATAGTCAGCATGGTCCCTGTTTGGGGAAGCTGGCTTGAGTTCCTGCACTGAATGTACTGTGTACACATATTTTAGTTGCTAAACAAAAGTTGAGCAATATTTTGGGATATTTTTAGCGCTCCTGCTTACCAGAAACATCCCTTTAATTTTGGACTACTTTTTGAACAGCACCATGGCACCTCAAGAAACCAAAACTATTCTTATAAAACAGAACTAGTGATGTTTTGAGAAGAAATATCGTGACATTTGCTTGTTTTATATAGTCCATATTTGTCTCCAGTCAGTAGTACTAGTATGATTTCTGTGTTGGTAAGATGACTGAAGAAGACTATTGAATTAGCATCTCAAGACTATCTTGACCTGTTTTTGTTCCGTGCCACAATGTTGCAAAGAGCCTGGGAAAAGTTAAACAGTTGGGAGCCAGCTCATCCTGGAGTCAAAGACCTCAGTGAGCACTGAATCCAAGCATGCCGGCTTGTTGGAATAATGTTGTGGCAAACCCATGTGTTTACAGAGCCTCCCAATGTGGTTAGCATTTTTTTTTTTAAGTCTGACAGCTTTTAAACTCCGACCACTCACTGTTTCATAGAGGCAGAACTTGGTTGAAAATACAGCTTGAACTGGGCGCAGACCTCCTTCTGTTCCCACTGACTGCATTTTGTACCAGTCTAGTGTTTCATAAACACACAGAACCCACACATTGTTTGTTTTACTTGTTGCCCTGGTGATAGTGGCATCTCTCAATAGTTGACCCGAATAGCTAGATGGTGCGGGGGTTGCGTTGGGCACAGCTTAGTTTGTTTTTCTTCCACTACACTTATGAGAATAGAAATAGACCAGACATACTGTACTCTAACATAATAGAAATCAACACCAGCAAAAAATAGGCTAATGCTGGGTTTGTTTGCTCTTGTTAGCACACAGCATATGTATTCTGTTTTATGAGTCAGCTGTATAAACACAAGTCTTAGTCTGACATAAGACCTTTAAGAGAGTTCTGAGAGTAATTCACCATATTTAAATGGCGGCACTTTTCTGCAAAGGTCATGATCGGGTTCGGAAGCTAACAGCAGTATAATGTCCAGCTGTGTTTAAGGTTTCTTGTTGTACATAAGTAGGGATTCTAACCAATAATTAGTCGTTTTTCTTCTCACTCAATCAGCACCTTAACAAGACAATGGATAGGGAAAATTAGGAGCAACATCAGGCCATATTTCATGGTAAAACAACATATTTGATGGCAACCATTAGACCAGTGGTTCTCATGGTCTAGCCTCAGGACCCACCAGCTCCTTCAAGAGAAATTGCTACCAACATTTCTGATGTTTTTTAACCAATCAAATTCATTAAAATGACCAATTGTGCAGTTTGGACCTCAGGCGGTAAAAAACGTGACAGAGAAAAGATATGAAGGTAGATATGTTGCAAAATAGAAGAGCTTGTAGAATGTGATGTGAGAACTTGAAGGAAAAAAAGTGAACTTGTATGTAAAAATGTTTACTTGCATTTCTCGCGTGAATCTGCGCTGCTTGAGTTTTGCAACACATTTTGCGAGACGTCTGTAGCAAAACAAATTTGTACTTGTAGAAATGCCACCCTCCCCCTCTCTCCTCCCCTCGCTGTGTGTCTGCGTGTGGGGGGAATTGGTCAATTAGAAGTAAATTTCCAGTGAATGCAGTTCATATTCACCACAATCACAAACTACAAGATAGTACAACACTTGCATTAACAGTATAAACACTATAACGACTCAAGTTACTTTTAAGAAGAAACTATATCATTTGCAAGGGATTGTGGGATAGGTAGTCCCTTGACTCAGGACAAAAATGATGTACACAGTCTTGTATCTTTGCCTTTTTCTCCGTTTTTCGATGCCATTTTGGCGCCGAATTAAATGTACTATAGTCACGAGTATTGGGGTGGCTGGTTGTCTTGGTTTCAGTCACCAACCTCTTGATATAAGAATTTTGTGAAAAATCAATTGAGGATTTGAATGGGGAAATTTACTTCTGATTGGCCAATTCCCCCCACACGCAGACACACAGCGAGGGGGAGGAGGAGGGGGAGGGGGGCATTTCTACAAGTACAAATTTATTTTGCTACAGACGTCTCGCAAAGTGTGTTGCAAAACTCAAGCAGTCAGATTCACGCGAGAAAAGTAGTGGATTTTTTATACAAATAAACATTTTTACATACAAGTTCACTTTTTTTTCCTTCAAGTTCTCTCATCACATTCGACAAGCTCAAATCACATTCTACAAGCTCTCACATCACATTCTACAAGCTCACATCACATTCTACAAGCTCTCACATCACATTCTACAAGCTCACATCACATTCTACAAGCTCACATCACATTCTACAAGCTCACATCACATTCTACAAGCTCACATCACATTCTACAAGCTCTCACATCACATTCTACAAGCTCACATCACATTCTACAAGCTCACATCACATTCTACAAGTTCTCACATCACATTCTACAAGCTCTCACATCACATTCTACAAGCTCTCATCACATTCTACAAACTCTCATCACATTCTACAAGCTCTCACATCACATTCTACAAGTTCTCACATCACATTCTACAAGCTCTCACATCACATTCTACAAACTCTCATCACATTCTACAAACTCTCATCACATTCTACAAGCTCTCACATCACATTCTATAAGCTCTCACCTCACATTCTACAAGCTCTCATCACATTCTACAAGTTCTCACATCACATTCTACAAGCTCTCACATCACATTCTATAAGCTCTCATCACATTCTACAAGCTCTCACATCACATTCCATAAGCTCTCACATCACATTCTACAAGCTCTCACATCACATTCTACAAGCTCTCACATCACATTCTATAAGCTCTCACATTCTACAAGCTCTCACATCACATTCTATAAGCTCTCATCACATTCTACAAGCTCTCACATCACATTCCATAAGCTCTCACATCACATTCTACAAGCTCTCACATCACATTCTATAAGCTCTCACATCACATTCTACAAGCTCTCACATTCTACAAGTTCTCACATCACATTCTATAAGCTCTCCTATTTTGCAACATATCTACCTTCATACAAAGAGGCAGACCAAAACACACGTTTAAAAAGTGCTTCATAGCCTTTATGACACATTTTTCAGGCACACATTCCCACTGAATGCAGTTTTGTGACCCACTTCTGGGTCCTGACCCACCAGTTGAGAATCACTGTATTAGACAACGGCTAATGTTAGCATTTAACCACTTCCTAGCTGCATAACAATATGATAGTGATACATGATACAAAAGGAAAGAAGCAGTGCGTAGCTAACACAAGTTAACTCCTGCAGGGTTAGCCAACTAGCAATCTATCTAAGCTTTTAATCAAGCTTGCCAAAACCCTTAAAGATAGGAAAAGTGTAAGCTCTTAGCTTAGCCTACATTACAGAAGAGGCCAAAGACCCATGCTAACAGTATAGTTAGCTATGAATTTTTACTTTTCCTCTCTTGCTGTATTGAGTACGTCATCATTGGAAATGGTCACTGTGTGATTAAAGTCAATACCCAGTGTGTAGCAAGAAGTGTCTGTTTGTTCATAGAAAGTTTGTTTCCCAACTGATAGTGAGGAAGAGTGACCGTAACAGATCCGACAGGGCCAGATGGGGAAGGCTCGGGGGACGTATGCTGTTTGTTTCCGCTCTGTTAACTATTTGATAGGCAGAGGGATATATGACAGCCATCTGATTGCTTTACAACCCATTGGCACCAGACCGTCTGCCTCAGGTAGGCTCTGCACCTGTGTGCTCAGCAAACCTGATAGGACTCACACACACACAAATAACACACAGGTCTGGAGACAGAATCCTGAGGCTTAAAGGTTGACTGTGTCCTTAGAGTAGTGGAGTCCATTATAAGTAAATGTAATGTGCAGAATCAGATAAACCTATACAATGCTGGCGAGCATGTTCTAAAAAATAGAAGCTAAATATTTCTAGAAATAAAAACTGCAAGGAGTCTGTCAATGTCTGAAACCACCACGTGCATTAAACAAGGAATTATATTTGATCATTTATAGATTGATGCAGGAAGTTTAAATAAGTTAGAAGTTGTACTTTTTATCAAGAAAATCAAACTTTTTCCAAGAAAGAAGTTTGCAGGGGCCTCAAAATGTTTGTCAGATAATCGTGGGGCAATACTGTTTGTCATCTGTGACTGGTTGGACCTGATCTGTCACATGTGTCGCTCTCCTCTTGACAAGCACAGAGGGTGGAGTCTACTCCTGGCCCGTCTGTGCAGAGTAAAAAAAAAAGAAGAAAGATTTACACTCTTTGTCCATATAGTTCTGCAATATGTCTGTTTTGAAAAACATTGTGTCTCCTTACTTTCCAAGATAAAAAATGGGGGGGGGGCTTTGCCTTATCTCCATGAACTTCATTAAGCTTTACGTGCAGGTTATGTAACAAATCAAATCATATCACAAATGTAGTTTTGTTGTTTATAAAAACTACCAACATGTATATCTAGCAGTTGTGGTGCACTTAATCTTCACCATCTCTGATGCATGACTTCTATCCTCAGCACATTGTGCAACCACTTAGCACTGAGATGGTTGTGTGTCAGGTCATGCAGGTGAATGTGTGCAGAAACATATGTAAGACGCGTGCATTCATGTGCACCACTCATTGTGTGTCTACCCACATGTAGGGTCTTTTCTCTTGCTGAACACTGTTAAACTTGTTTTTATCCTGACAGATTTTGCAGATTGAAGTACTGATGAATGAGTCAAACTTGGTATCTTTCTGCACAAAGCATGTATTTGAAGAAAAAAAAAGTTGAAATGTCAAACAGGAAAGACAGGATTTATGAATGCAAAAAAAAATGTGTGGCTGCAAGCTTAACCCAGTGTTGTACAGGAGAAAACCTTTTGCAGAGCCCAATATACTGTAAGCCCCTCCCTTATATGTTACCCATCATCTCCCGCCCCCTAACCTCTGGACATGAGTACATGTGTTTCCATCACCTGTGGGTCTGTGCTTATACATGTGCACCACAGGCTCTCAGTGTGTCATATGGCCACAGTTTACAAACAGTCTGTCTCCCGTTACCAGACACCCAAGCTATTCTGGCCTCCTCTTCCGATGCACACCATCCCAGTGTCCGGTCTCCATGTGGAAGTCTGCAAGCCAAGGTCACCGGGTCACATTCCTCCAGCTCTTTGGCATTCTGCCCCAGGGTTCAAGTAGTGTGGAAGTGTGTGTTGTGTGTGCGCGAGTTGTTTGTCTTTCATGCTACAAACTGCATGCTGTTAGAAGTGAGGCATTGCAGGGTAGTTCTGCAGTGGTGACTGAGAGGAGAGAGCTGCACACACACTAAACACACTGAGGCTGTATTTGAAATTAAGAGCTCTAAAAGGACATGTTATACATGTTATACAGGAGCGTGATTAATGTGGCTGTCTGTAAACATACCTCAGCAGCCCTGGTTGGCTAGGAGGCCAGTGCTATAAGAAACTTCTGTTTGCTTGAGGCTGGAGTCTGATCCTCTAGGATCAATTGCGGACAGACATATTTTAAGTCTTTCTGGTTGACTTAGACTCTGTGTACTTGACACTTGAACACAGCAGCGGAAGTGCAGAGTGTGTACAACACCACAGTGTGAGAAATTCAACACATTTTGGAAGCTAAAAGAGAGCCAGTCTTACACATCCTCCAGAGCAAAGACTAAAGAAACCAACATATTTTACGGAGGATGCAGGACTATTAAACTGTTCACACATTTTGAGAAAAAAATATTATTTTAGCTCTAGATTCAACAGTATGAAAACACACCATTAAAACTATAATCTAGTTGTAGTAAAAGTTCAAAATCAGCTGAATAGAAAGTTCATGATGCAGCAGGATGACCCCTAGAAGGTTGTTTTTTTTGTTGTCATTTTTATTCTTGAATTATTATTACTGACGCATGTAGAAGCATTTGTAGCATGCAATCGTAGCATTTTATTAACAGTATTTAATCATTTTGTCATCTAACCTGCTTACAACATTTTATGTGTAGCTTTTAGGAAAAATAGCTGTTATGCAAATGTAGTGCCTCAAATATATACTGAACTAAAAGTATAAAGAAACTAAAAATGGAAATACTCGTCAATGTATACGGCACTGGGGTAAATTTCCTAATTTAAATTCCACCAGGGGCTAGAATTGGGAATCTTTGTATCCATGACCAAGAATACCAAATGACATTCAAGTAAGTGTGAAAACACACACACACACACACACACACACACACACACACACACACACACACACACACACACACACACACACACACACACACACACACACACAAACTCTCTCTCCCTCTCTCCCTCTTTCTCTCTCTCTCTCTCTATAAGAACTGAAGTATGTGTTTTGATTGCTCTGTGAGGTAGGCCCTAGTAAATCCCAAAATGACAGACAGCCTGTTCTGGTCTTGTCTTTTTCCCTGGCCAGCATCTGGAGAGGGAGGAGTTCTTCTGATGAGCCCTCAGAGGAAGGCACTCACACATGCTCACACATATACAAACACACACAGCAGATCTCTGTCTGTCTGGAGAGGGTGGGACAAGGCGTGTTGGAGGCAAGGAACAAGACAAGGCCTTTTTTTCCTGCAACTGTGATTAAATGACGACACCAGTCAATCACTAACATGAGACATGTCTGATTGCTGCAGACTGACTCAATACAAACAGCGCTGTGAGGGTCTTTGTTAGTTTACATGTAGTGTAGGAGGGAAGGCCATAACATGAACAAAAACGGCTAACATTCTATGTGCATTTTGTGATGTCTCATCTTAATCTTGAAAGGCTCAGCTCTGTTTTAAGACCTGGTCTGTGCTATATTGACAACTGGTTTATGTGAAACAGGTTGGTTTCTTAAACACTAAGTGTTATCTATCATTACAATACTGCCAGTTTTAGCAATGGAGACTCACTCTACCCATGCATCTGCTTCTGTCTTGAAGCCTTTAGATGCCTTTCTATCAGAGTGCTCTTCGTTTTGTCACAGGCGACAGATTTCGAACGCATCTTTGTGACCTCTATCGATCTGGTTATTTTTAACTGTTTATATGTTTATATTTGTTCTGTTTTTATTTTTGTATTGCTGCAGTGCTCCCCTGGAAAAGATACCTCAGTCTCATTGGGCCCTCCCTGCTAAAATAAAGGACAAATCAAATAAAAGAAAAATGTAAGCATAACTTTAACAAGAAAACATGCTTACTGCTAGCATTTTGTGGGCTTGGTAAAATAATACTGTTACTATTCTAATACACAGTTAGCATAATAACATTAAGTGATGCTATATAATAAAGTTTCAGCAGCAGGACTACACCTCAACCGTGCCTCTTCCGGCGTTCCCATAAATTCAAACCTAGCCCTCTCGTCCCCTTTCATTCTCACATTCCGCACCCCTCCCTCCCAACCCTTTTCTCTATTTCTTTCTTTCCTCCTTTCCAAAAGGGCCTTAAAAAAGGTTTGTTGTGCCTGGGAGCTACGATCCCGATCCCCTACAAAGCTTTCCAAAACTGACGACAGCAAATCCTTCAACATCATTTCTTTTAGAATTGTCATTCCACCATATCTAATAAAAAGTTGTCAAATTGCATCCCATTGATGGCGTGGTCTTTGCTAGTGAAGCATGTTTTCAATGTCAATGCTAAACATTTAGTGCAGGTATGGTGCTTTAGTAGCGTGCTAAATAATTGTGACTTTTAAGTGTGTGGGGAAATTCTGACCTTTATTGTTGCACTAGACTACAACTCTGGTACAATGAAAGTATTTTACAGTAATTCTCTGGGTAACTTTATAAATCTGCATCCTATTTAATCTCTCCCATTCTGGTTCAGATAGTTCACTACAGATGAAAGTTTGGACTAACTAACAGACTGACTGACAGGCTTTTTTCTTTGAATGACAAATCAAGTTCGATTTATTAAATCAATCAGAAAAGATTGATTATTATCAACAAATCAGAAAAGACCTATATACAATAGGACAGTGAAGCCTGAACCCAAACGAGGTCATATTCCCGAGCTTCCTGGAGTTCTGTTCCCTGAAATTCCAAGAGTCCTGCCGGAAATCCAGCATGAGGCAACAGGCCGCCCCCCTGAAAGGGTCGCAGAGTGTGAATAAGTCCACAGAGCGAGCATGGCCGTGGCTGACAGACGGACTGAGTCAGCGCCACATTCCAGTGGAGTCAAACATCCACTTTACCCTCTGCACACGCACCCCTCTGCACACACACACACACAACACACACACACACACACACACTAACACGCACCCACACAAATGTATCATCTCCATAACCTATTTTCTTTTTGCTGAAATAATCATACTATACAATCTACAGGTGTACTAGATTTATACCATCCAGTTTACTATGACAAAACTTTTCCACTTTGCACTTATCCAAACCACATACCACAAAGTCTGTCTTACTCATGCACACACATACACTGTATTCCTTGTGCACACACTCTTTTATAACTGCACCAGTCTTGTTACTCAATCCAAATGTAAACATACGACTTTTGAGATCTTTTCAATCGCATGAAGGTTAGCTCCTCTATTTTTCCAACTGTAGCTGCCTCGTTTATTCACTCAGCCAGAACTCGCACACACATTCACAAACTCACTCTTTGCTCAAATACAAGAAATCTGCCAAGGTCTGCTGAAGAATCGATAAAGCTTGGTACTTTCTCTCCCTTTTGCACACTGGCCAACACCTGACATACAATAGCAGTAGGCAGAAGATACTTTCGTTAATCATATTGAGTTACAGTGTCTCTCTGTGAATATGACAGAGAGAAAAATGTAAAACATAAGAGCATCCCACACAGCTACTCGTGCTTAAAAGGATGCTGCCATGTTCATCTGTCCAAAGGGTAATTCTCTGCACAATCCAATCACGCCTTTACAGTGAATAACATGTAGCTGAGATTCAGCCAAAAGTCCATATCTCTGTACAGTTTTATAACTCTTTGCTACACTACTATTAAATGGAGAATAGGCTGGAAAATATGTCATGATTTGGTTTCTTATTTTCAGAGTTTAGGTTTTCTTGTTGTTTTTAGTTCTCATTCTTCCCTGATGGTGTTGTTTCCCTTGTGTGTTTTCTAGGTTAGTGTTTCATGTGTTATTTTGTAACTTCATATCCTAGTGTTTCTTTATGTTCTAGTGTGTTTTGTTACATTCTTGAGTTCTGTGTCTTTAGTGTTTCATGATTTAGGTTGTAGTTGTCCTCAGTGTTTCTTGTATTCCTGCCTCTGTGTGTTTCCCAGTGTGATTGCCCTGATTGTCCTCACCTGTGTCTTGTTAGTCTCACCTGTGTCTGATTACCCTATGTCTATTTAGTCTCTGTGTTTCTTCCCTCCTGTGTCAGTTCATTGTGGTATGTTGTTTGTATGTCAGTTATCAGTGTCAGTAGATGTCTGTTTTCCTCGTGCTCTAGTGTTACTTGTGGTTTCCTCGTGGCTAGTTTTCTACTGTAGTAAGTTGTGTGTTTGCCTTTGGCCTTTTTGTTTAAATAAATATTTTTTGTTAGATCTGCATCTGGGTCCTCCTCTTAGTTTTTCTCGAACCTTGACAGAATAGATGCCATGAACAGGTTGAGGAACAAATGCTGTCATACTGCTGTTTTCAGGTAGAACAAAATAATATTACATGTAGCCGCCATCCTTTGGGCTTAACCTTAGCAGTGTAGTCAGTCTCTCGGCACATGTAATGTAACCCTCTCTGGTGGGAAGGAATTGGGTCTGGTGCAGAAGGTAGATCGCTACCAACTAGACATAGTTGATTGCATGTCCACCCACATCCTCTAGTTCTGGAAACAAACTCATGGAAGGGACTGGACTCTGTCCTTTTCCAAGTTGAGAGCAGCTGGGTGTGGGGATACTCACCCCCTGCTGGCCACTGTGTAGGGGTTTTCCCCAGTGAACTAGAGGGTTTCCTCACTGCCAATGCATGCTGCGGGGAGTAAGGTTCAGACTGTTGCGTGTGCTTATGCACCAAACAGCAGCTCTGACTATATGGCCTTCTTGGAAAGGGAGGAGTTCAGGGAGGCTATGGAAAGGGACTTTATGTTGGCCTAAAGGGTGATCTGGCAAACCGTCAGAAAACTCACAGGATGAGAAAGCAGAGATTAGCTCAGGACATTCTCAGCAGGAGTGGAAAACTGCTGACCCGCACTGGGGATGTCGGCGGACAGCAGAAAGAATGAACTGCTTAATCAAACTAACAGGCCCTCCGATGAGGAGGCAGTCTGGAGATCCAGGGGAAGCCTCATCTTTATCCTTAGCCAAGGTTGCTGAGGTAGTCAAAAAGCTCCTCAGTGGCAGGTTGACAGGTCTAGATGAGTTTCACACTGAGATGCTGAAGGCTCTGCACATTGTTGGACTGCCTATTTCATGTCATGTTGAGGTCTGGCTGTGGAATGGAAGACAGGGGTGGTGGTTCCCATTTCTAAAAAGGAGGACCAGAGGGTGTCCTCCAACTATCAGACTGCTCAATCTCCAAAGGAAAGTTTATTGCAGGGTGCTGGAAATGGGGCTCCAGGCAATTTCTGCTCCTTGAATACAGGTGGAACAATGCGGATTCTGTCCTGGCTGTGGGACATCTGACCAAGTCTTGACCCTTGCAGAGAGTCTGGGGGACGCATAGGAGTTTTCTCATCCACTCTACATGTGATATGTGAACTTGGAGTACAAAAACAACCATGCTCCTCGGGGGTCATGTGGGGGGTTAATATAGGGTACTAGGCCCATTTGTACTAGCAATCAAGTCACTGTATGACCAAAGAGAGAGCTGTGTTAGCATCCTGGGCACAATGTCAGACATGTTCCCGGAGCATGTTGGCCTCCACCAGGGTTGTCCCTTGCAGATTCTGTCTGGGATTTTAATTGAAAGGATCTCTAGATCTGCAGCCAGGTGTTGAAGGGTTTCCAGTATGGAGCTCATAATTTCATCTCTACTTTTTGCAGATTACCTGTATGTGGTTCTATTAGCCTCTTTAGGTTGAGACCTTCAGCAGGCATTAGGGTGGAAGGCAGCCAAGTGCGAAGCAGTTGGGATGAAGGTCTTCATCTCCAAGGCTGAGGCCATGGTTCTCTGCTGGAAAACGGTTCATTGCTCCGTCTGAGTGAGTTTCTTTTTTTTTTATTAGGTGATGCAGAACAATACAAGACAAGTGCGGGATATGACAAGAACAAAAGTATGTAGGAGACGAATAAAACAAGGCAAACAGACAAAAAAAAACTAAAAAGAAAATAAAAAGAAATGCATGAAATAAATCAATAAATAGGTCATAATGAAATGGTGGCTAAAGACAACAATAATAATATTAATAGTAATAAAAAAAAAGATTAAATTTGATGGTAAGAGGAAAATTAATTCATAAGTAAGTTGTGATAGTTATACAGAAAGGTAAAAATAAATAAAAAAGGTTGTGTGTCTTTGTGTATGTGTTTTTATGTGTGTGTGTGTGTGTGTGTGTGTGTGTGTATTTATGTGTGTGTGTATGTATTTGTATGAGTCTATATTTGTGGTAGTGAATATCAGGGGTTTGAACTATGTTGTTCGGGAAGTAGTGAGGTGAGGATTGGCTCCCAAGTTGTCAGAAATTGGTGTGTTTTATTGTGGATGGATGCTGTAAGTTTTTCCATGGTGATGTGTTCGACAAAGAGGTCTATCCATACTGAGGTGTTTAGTTTTTTTCTGCTTTTCCAGTTGAGGAGGATTGCTTTCTTGGCGACAGTGAGCCCAATGAGTATTGTGTTTTTTTGGTTGTTGGGAAGTGTGATTGAAAGAGTGTTTCCTAGGATGCATAGTGAAGGGGAGAGTGGAACCCGGCAGTTCAGTATTGAAGAGAGTTTAGTTGTGATTTGTTTCCAGAATTGCTGTACGGGTGGGCAGTGCCAGATTGCATGCATGTAGTCATCCAGGGTGTTAGGGGGGCATACTGAGCAGTTATTTGTATCAGAAAGTCCCATTTGATGTTTTTTCTTAAGTGTGGTATGAGTTCTGTGGTTAATCTTATACTGAATTAGTTGGAGGTTAGGTTTATTTGTCATTGAGAAGGTATTGTTGCAGATTATGTTCCAGGTGTCATGGTCTATTGTTGTTGATAAATCTTTTTCCCATTTTGTTGTGGGGAGAGATATTGTATGGTCAATGTTTATGAGTTTGTATAGTTTAGATAGAGTTTTAGTGGGTGTTGAGAGTTTTAGTATTGTGTTGAATTTTCGATGTAGTCTTGTTTGAGGTTGAATTTATGTGTTATGATAGATTGGATTTGGAGATATTGGAAATGAGATTTATTGTTTATATTGTACTTTTGAGTTATTTCTTTGAAGGGGATGAAGGTTTTGTTTTGAATTATGTGTTGAAGCTGGGTGATGCCTTTGTCCTTCCAGGTGGTGAGATTCAGTGGTGTTTTGTTTTGAAGAAGGTCTGGGTTGTTCCATATTGGTGTGTTCTTACAGGGTGTGGGTGTTGTGTTCATTATTTTGTGGGCTTTCCACCATGCTGTTAGGGCTGTAGCAATGAGAGGATTTTTGAAGAAGTTATGACGTTTAATTGAAGTGCTGATAAATGATAGGGTTGATATGGGTATGTTTTTGCATTGTTCCTGTTCTATGTCTAGCCATGGGTGGGATTGTTCTGTGGGGTGTGTCCATTTTGTTATGATTTGTAACTGGTTTGCCAGGAAGTAGTTATAAATGTTTGGTGCAACTAGTCCTCTGGTATTTTTTGGTGTTTGAAGTGTGGTCAATTTTATTCTAGGTTTTTTGTTTTTTCCAGTAAAATTTGGTTATTGTTGAGTTTAAGGAACTAAACCATGTGGGGGGTGGACATGCTGGGATCATAGAGAAAAGGTAATTTATTTTGGGAAGTATGGTCATTTTGGTGATTGCTATTCTTCCTATGAGTGATACCGGTAGTTTCATCCATCTGGTCGTGTCGTCTTCTATATTTCTGATAAGTGGGTTGAAATTCAATGATATAAGTTCTGACAATTTGGGGGAGATATTGATGCCTAGGTATCTTGTAGTTTCAGTGGTGGAGGGAATAGGTAGTGGTAGGGCTGCCGAGTTCCACCTCTTTACAGAGATTGGAAGCAGTGTCGATTTGGTCCAGTTTATTGAGTAATTAGAGATTTTGGAGTATTTTTTAAAAAGATTCATTGTTTCTTGTAGTGAGATTTGTGGATTTTGTAGGTAGAGTATGATGTCGTCAGCATATAAACTTATCTTGTGGGTTACGTTGGGTGATTGTATACCTTTAATGAGTTTATTCTGGCGGACTGCTGCAGCAAGTGGTTCGATGTATATTGCAAATAGAGAGGGAGAGAGTGGGCATCCTTGTCTTGTTCCTCTGTGCAGTGTGAAGCTTGATGACGTTAGACCGTTGACTGTGACTGTTGCTCTTGGTGAGTTGTATAGTGTTTTGACCCAGGTGATAAATGACTTTCCCAATCCAAATTTATGAAGTGTGGCAAGTAAAAATGTCCAGTTTACGCGGTCAAATGCTTTTTCGGCATCTAAAGAAGCTATTATTGTTTCTTCTGTGGTTTGTGTTGCTTGGTGAATTATGTTGAATAGTCTGCGTGTGTTATTGTTTGCGTGTCTACCTTTAATAAAACCTGTTTGATCAATGTGGATTATGGATGGAGTGACCATTTCGATTAGATTTTGAGTGAGTTTCTGTCTCAAGTGAAGAAGTTCATGGGTCTCTGGGTCGTGTTCAAAAGTAAGGGTTAAATGTATTGTGAAATTGAAAGAAGGTTTGGCGCAGAATCTGCAGTAATTGTGCCGGACAAGTCTTGATGAATTTACCACCCGATCTGTTACAACCCTTCACCTATGGTCATAAGCTTTTGGTTGTGAACAAAAGAAGGAGATCAAAAATTCAAGCGGCTGAATTTACTTCCCTCAGACGGTGGTTTGGCTTGGCCTTAGTGATAAGCTGATAAGCTGAGGAGCTGAGCCATCTGGGTGGACCTGGGAGTGGAGTCGCTACTTCTTCGTATCAAAAGGACCCAGTTGAGGTGGTTCAGGTTTCTGATTAGGATGCCTCCCTTTGGAAGTTGTCCAACTAGGAGGAGACTGCAGGGTAAAACCAAAGCTCACTCACTCAATGGCATGAATGAACTGGAGGAAGAGGAAGCCATATTCTTAAAAAGTGGCAGTAATATGATAGGATGACAATGAGGAAGTGGAGCAGCTTAATGGGATAGATGAGACCAGGTGATGAGAACAGCTGATAACTGCAGGAAATTGAGTGAGCATGCGTAAAGGGGTGTATACAACCTAATATGAGAATGAACAAAAAACCCAGTATGCATAATATAGTCTTCCTAACTCAAATTTTGCAAGTGCTGCATTTAACACTGTTAAACCTTCCACACCAAACTGGTACATACATTTCTTAAGTCACTTTAAGGCTTACCTGCTGTTACAAAGTTGAATTGCAAAATAGCCAGATATCAGAGCAGTGTTGATTGAATAGTTTTGGACACATGTACGTGCCTCTTCCTCCGTAAAAAAAAAAAGAAAGAAGAGAAAACAGGATAATGACATATTCCATTAAATTCATGACAACTGACTTGACATAAACAAAAAGGCAGTAATTGCCAAAAACTGCATTAAACATGATTTCAATTCTGTATAGAAATGTAGGTCAAGTGGGGATTTTTAAAAATAAAATATTTATGTAACTGTTTTTGCAAAGATCCTTAACAAGTAACTTCAGCAGTAATTCAGAATATAATGTTATGAAATGATACATTTATGACTGATCTTTTGTGTTGATAAATACAATAAAAAAAAGTAGTTAGATGCTATTTTTAATGTTACTCTAATATACTAATACATCCTCTTTCTCTTTCTATTCCTTTGGTGTGGTACGTTGCAGTGTTTTTTTTTCTGCTGTGCCATAAAGGTGTGTGATAAACTCTGCCTGAGTCACATACAGGTGTTTTGCAATTAGAGGGAGGCCTCTAACACCGCCCCCTTCCCCTGGTTTTTTAGGTTTATGGTTGTGAGGCAGCCTGCATCTTCACACGCAAGCCCTGCTGTCAGTCAGGAGGAGCCACAGCACTCAGGATATCATTCATCACACCGAAGACAGTCGGGTGTTGGGGGGGTGGTGGGGCAGAGAAGCAGACTGAGAGCTTAGTTGTCAGAAAAAAATACACCCACACTTTAGAGTTTTTTGTGCACCAGTTCAACATTATTGCACATTAATTTTAAAGGGGTCTTCAATTCAATCAAAGGCCCTACCCTCTATTACAGCATGTCCTCTTGAGGACTATTACCACTGTATTATAATGGTGATGACTGGTATTGTCACTCACAGAGAGTAATGCAATGTGGATTTTCCTGTAAGGTGACCAGAGTGACGCAAAACCTTCATCTCAAGAGCACAAACTGAGTCATCTATCTAAATAAAATGCAATATACCTGCGGTGGCTACAGCACTGTCAGATGCCTGTTAACTTGTGTTTGAATTTTTGCTGCAGATACATCATGTGGAAAAACAGCAGTTCTGCTGTTCGGCTTGGAAAAGTGACCTGTTTGAGGTCACGCATTGTTTTGTTTTATGAGCCTGATAGAAGCCAAATTTTAACTAAAGGCTGTATGTAACAAGTTGACTTACCCTCACAGTGATCATTCTGTGAAAAAAGATGAGTTCAAATGTTTTAGTTAACTACTTTATTTTGGACATATCAAGTTAGCCAGTCATTTCTGAGGTACATTATTTCTTGTTTCTCCTTGTTTTTAAAGCGGCCACAGCTCAGACAGCAAATATTCCTGGGGAAATTTGTACTCAAATGACTTACAAAAGACTTCCGCTGTAACTTTGGAATACACCCAGTTATTTAAAGCTAACCTAAATACAACTGCGCTTGTCTGGGATCTTCTGAATTAGTAATTGGCAATCGTGTTCTTACAATCTCCCCTTATCAGTTCACAGGTGATATAATTTCAGTGTCTTTTTATTGCTTGTGTCCACTGCAACAAAGTCACTTAAAGCAGGCTATTGCAGGTTTAAATGTAACCCAGCTTGGTTACTAAAATACTAGAGTTTGGGACATATATCAGGAATATCCTTTTTTTTCAACAACAAACATACCACCTCAAACCATCCTCACAATTCCAACAATGAAATGTTACTTTCTTCCCTCTCAATCCCTCTTTTTGCCTCCCCTCTTCCCCTCCTTTCTGTCCTCAGGGTCCGGCTCTAAAAATAATTTAAATAGTGACACACTGTTAAGTAGCCTAATGAGCAGCTGGAAACTGCAGACATTGTGCCTTCATGCACAGCTCATGAGCAATGGCTGGAACATGTGGGCCAGTGATGGAGCGATTGGGGTAATGTGGAGGCTGCTGGTTAAAGGATGTTCACCAGCTGCGGTCTTGTTTGCTAATGAGCAGAGAACTGACAGCCAGGGTTTCCATTATATGTAGAAAGAGGTTGGAAAAAGCCCAAATGTAGACAATCTCTTTTTTAAAGAACAATTCTTCACTTGAATATCTAACAGTGCACTTAAAGAGACTTTCATACCATTCAAGGCTGGTTTACAGATATTAACTATTTTTAATAAAACACATTTCATATCACACTTGTCCCCAAATTCTAAGTGCTGACACAAACTGTGCTTAAAAGCAAAACAAAACATAATATTTATATGTCAGTCCCACAGACTGTAAATATTAGAGAGGACATATTATACCCCTTTTCTACCTTTTAAAACAGTCTCCTGTGGTCTAAATGAAACATCTGTACTGTGCCTTGGTCCAAATATAACATGAATCAAGCACCAGAGAAGGTTTGTGACCCTGTATAAACCAGCTCTCTCAGAACGCTCCATTTTGGTGTGTGTGTCTCTTTAAATGCAATGAGCCCCCCTGAGTTTTCCCGGTAGACATCACTCCTCTGTCGCAAGAATAAAATGGCAGACCTGCGCAAAAGTTTTACTCTAGGCTGGGGGTGGAATCCATGGGTGGAGATATTAGAGAAGGGGAGGGTATTTTTTCCCAGAATCCAACTTGTGACATCACAAATTGAGCAAATTTGAAATGGAGCACTTTTCTCTGTGTTGTAAGACTTATACAGACCACAAACAAAGGACTGGATGGGTTTATTTAACATTTTGTGGGTCAGTAGACACTCAGGTTACCCAAAGATGCCTTCAAAAACACTGTCGAAGTGGATTTTTCACAATATGTCCCCTTTCATGGATGAAGC
This sequence comes from Labrus mixtus, assembly GCF_963584025.1. Taxonomy (NCBI): domain Eukaryota; kingdom Metazoa; phylum Chordata; class Actinopteri; order Labriformes; family Labridae; genus Labrus; species Labrus mixtus. The sequence goes on along the minus strand of NC_083618.1, from coordinate 13,519,139 downwards.
CTGATGGGTGTCACCCATCTGTTACTGCAGGGGGCTTTGGAATCCCCTTTGTGCTGGAAATGTTGTGTCAACCTAACTTTCAATCAGCCTAACGACAGGCTAACAGCTGAAGCTGAGGCAGGTTTTAAGCCACTTTGAATTTGTGTTAAAAGTACAAATTGGAACATTGCAACTTCCTGCAGGGACTGGAAGTTAGTTACAGTGTGATATTCATTGAATAAGTATCAAGTTTTACAAATGCTTAAACAGATGGGTAAAAGTTCAGTGCAACTTATGTTACCTATCTGAAAACAAACTGAAAAACTAAAGAGTTGTACACATACATGGTAAAAGTTAAGTTAAACTAACTACTATTCTACTTCTCCACAGTCAGCATGCACCAGTGGTTTCAGTGATAACATAGCAGTACTTCACAGAACACAACAATCAACACTGACCTGAAAGAATGGAAATAGAATCATCTACTGAGAACATATAACAACATGCCTTCCACACTTAGATGACATTAATCAACGATGATGACAGGGTGATTAAGAAAACTTCTTTGTATTTGAGATGTGGAGCATGAAAAGGAGGATGACTGCAGACACGGACAGGTTGCCTGAAATGACTTAGCATAGGGCAACTCTGAACCTGTACTGAGGAGGCCAGACACCCTGAGGGTCAGACTGCGGCAGCTGGTATGTTTCTAAAAACAGGCCACCACAAACCCCAACTCCACCTCCTCTCCCACTCCACCTCCGTTCTTCACAGCAGATGCTAATCCCCGTCTGTCTCACTGAGTCAGAGGGAGAGTGAGACCTCCTTTTAATAAACCCACATCAAATCACCCGGTGACTGACAGCCTCAGAGTGTGACTCAGACTTTGGACGGAAGCAGAGAGTGAAAAGGTTGAGACAATGAGAGAAAAAAACTGAATGAGAGGACTTAAGAGAGGCAGAGTCATGCAGTGAGGACAGAGCTCCAGGCTGCAGACTATCAAAGATTTCATCTCCCTTCATGTTTCTCCTCATAAACAGCTTGTAACCTGGCTCTATGCCTTCGTCTGAATGACTCTGTCCCATGTCAGCTCAGCCTCTTACATAAGTTTGACCTGGTAAAATTCCACAGAGCTCGCCTGCTCCCCACTCATCTAACTTCCAAGTGTTCCAGCCCGTAGCGACAACAATTTGTTACTGTTCGGATCCCGCCGCCCACTCGTCGGATGTTTTTCCAGCTGCTCACAGACAGGCTACCTCACTTCAAATAAAGCCTGAACGGAGGAAAGGCTAAACTTAAAAGACAGTCCATCATCTGACAACAGTGTGTGTCATTATTGTGAGTGGTCTTGTCTCTTGCTCCCATGAGTCCCATCAAGCTGCTCGGTGTATTGTGGATGCTTTTGCTGACACTGACCTTAACGCTTAAAAAAGCACTTTTATCATTCAGGGAAATTTTAAATTAGAACTCCCTGTGTAATTTGCTATATTCGATAAGGCAATTTTTCCCTTTTGAAAAGGCCAAACTTCAACAAACTCAATTTACCCTCCCCCCAAAAAAAAAATGTTTTTGATTGTTAAACTTTAAAAATATATATATTTCTGGGTCATTTTTGCCATTCATTGGATAGGATAATTGAAGAGAGACAGTAAAGGAGAAGAGAATGGGGGGTGACTTGCAGCAAAGGGCCAAGGTGGGATTTGAACCCATGGGGGCTGCGTCAAGGACTATATCCTCTGGAGAACTTGTTATCAAAAGTTGCTAATTTACACATTCCACAACTTAAGAAGAAATGTTGTCATCATTTTCTCTCCATCTGAAAATGTAAGCCCATCTATTCTAGGTCTGATTTTGGTCTTCATCAACTTCTGATATATTTTTGTCTTTTAAATGCTTCACTATGCTTAACGGCTAGTTGCTTTTAGTTGTTTTTGTTTTTTGTGCTGACGAACAAGAAAGCATTGAGAGCTATAAGAGTGGGCCAAAACAGTGCAAATGTGGCCAGACAGCCAAACAATGATGAGTTTATCTACAGATCAGCTGATTATTCTTTGTCAGAGTGTTCTTACTTTGTCATTTCATACAGGATGTATGAAAATACATATTATCTGCACCTAAAATGTTTTAACATGTTTTATTCCATCTTCAACCAATGACACAGATTCTTTTTTTTGCTGTAGAGATTTTATTTTTACTTTCGGAAATGTCTCATACAACCATCTGTCAGAAGGCAAAAAACCGCAAGCAGGAGAGCAGACGAACTCAGAGATCACAGATAACTCATCTGATGAGTCACAGACCGGAGGATAACAGATGAGAGCTATCATTTAGCTCTGGGATGTAACATGACACCACACACAAAAACACACACACTTGACTTGACACACAGACACGCACGCTATAACACCCCCACAGTCTTACATTACAGATACAAACTCAAAGTATAAAGTGCTCTGCTGCATCACTCATCTCCATTTGAAATCCATGAGTTCACAGAGTGTAGCATCAATACAATAGAGATACACACATCTTGACTGATGCAATTCAAAAAAACCTACACAGTGTATTGCTAAACACCAAACACACTGGTTAGGAACCAAGGAAAAAGGGTTGTGGATGGATCCTGGAAAAGGACAAACTATATCCTGTCGTGTTTTGCTTTATTGTGGAGAGCTGGGAGATAATCAGTAGGGTTTCATACAGGGAGCAAAGCAAGCCCAAATAAGCAAATACACTTGAGAAAACAAGCCCAAAAACCCGCAACCCGCGACTGACAATATTTGCAAGCAACTTGACAGAAAAACAAGCCCAAAGTCGCTTATAACAAGCGGACTTGGCAACAATGATCACTCCCCACGGTTCAGGTTGCACATGATCCACAGATCAAACAAAAATGCATCCTCGTGGTGTAACATAAATGTACTGCCGCCCAATCCCTCTGCAGAGTCTCATAGAAAAGAAAGCAGTGTTTAAAAAACACATGAAAGTGCACTGGAGATCTGCGATCTGATGATCCAAATGTCTGATCTGTTGCATCCACTACCTTTTAACCAATCAGATCACACGGAAATCAGAGCTTAAACACAGAGGTCAGGTCTGCTGTTTGGTGTGCACGACAATGGAGGACAATTTTATAGAAAGAGTAACCCTATGGATCCACTGCTTCAGGCGAGGATGCTAGGGATCGCACCGGAGCATACAAGTCGCCACCTGATGTTTTGATTTCGTTTTCCCTCTTTTTTTTCGCTTATAGGTAACCTCAATGAATGCACCTGATTGGATAAACATGCAGAGCTCTGCTGTATTATTGTCTGTACAACATGAACTGACCTGCAGTTCACCTGTCCATAATGTCAGCAGAGTTTACACAGCTGTGACAACCTGGACGCATGTGCACAAGCTGGAAGATAACCACATACATTTGTCACTTTCAGAAAATCAAGATTGCTTGTCTTTCTTTCTGCTCCCTCCGTCTGAAGAAATCATGCAAACTTGTCCAACACTTAAAACAGGATCTCTGCTTTTTGCGTGTCAACTGTGTCAGCTGTCTGTGCCGATCCCTTTTTCTGCTCTTATTATTTCATAACACAGAAGAAGTGTTCAGCACATGATGAAACATTTCTCTCCTCCTTATCCTAATGATTCAACAAGCTCATAAAATTCATACTCTTTCTATAAACCCAGTGGGTTGCTGGCTGTATGTCAGTCGTTCACTGCTGGGTGAGTAGCAGAGCAGGCAGTCCCAGATGAAGCCAAACACTCTTGTCCCTGATTTGAACTGTATGGTTTTTCAGAAACAAACACCGAAGTGTTTTTCTTCCCCGTGACCTGCAGGTTAGTCAATCCTGACTGAAAACATCAATGTTTCAGTCCTTGCTGGTCAGTGCTATTGCATACTGCATTTTTGGTTTAATTAATCAGTTTTCTCACTTTTTTGTTCAACAAAACTACTAAACATCAGAGTCTAAATGTTAAAGCCTAATATAAAGCTAAACCTCCACAAAGAAGTTTGAAATCAAAGATGGGAAACAAAGCATTGGCCTGAAAAGTCTTCAGACAATAAAACAATGCACAAAAATGTCATCCATTGTTTATATAGCACTGCACATGTGAATGTATGTACAAATACAAGTTGCAACACACTTGTTAGCCCCACACACACACACACACACACACACACACACACACACACACACACACAAGGGTTGAAGACACGAAGAAGAACAAGTTTTACTGCTGGAAGTGGGGGAGGATGGTTCCATTATTTAACCCTTGAGGGTGAGGTAAAAACACCTCTGTAGCACACATGTTCAGGCTGTGATTACACTCGTATACAAACTTTTCAGCATGTGTAAACTGAGCTGTGTTGCACCACTACAGCTGGGTCAACCTTGACCAGACGCCCACGCTGCCGTCATGCAACAGGATCTCTTCCCACATTAAATCCCTCAGCATCATTGCCACAGAGCTGATGAGGACTGATAGTTTCATATCTCAGGGCAGCACAGTTTTAGTATTCTGCTGCCTGGCTAAGCTGGCTGTCCTCACTCTGCACACAGAGGCTGGCTAATAATTTGTCAGCCCCTGTGGGGTATGAGGCCAACATGTCAACAACAGGCCCAGTGTTTCGAAGGCCAGAGATGGAGATTAGAAAGCACGGCTGATCCGGCCACTCTTCGGGGGAGGGGAGGGGAGGGGAGGGGGAGGGCAGAAAGGAAGGGTGGTATTCCTGGGTCTCTCTTAGGAAGGGAATGTAGCTCACGCTGTGTTTTGCAACAGGCATGGACGTCTGTGGCCGAAGAGACACTTGTGGGATATCATTTTGCCAACAAGAGCACATCGATGATTGCAAAAAAGCACCCGGTTTTCTCAATCCGAGAGGTGTTGTGCAACAGTGTTCCCTCTTGTGCAGGTCATAAGGCTAACCCATGGAAATCTACTGACAGACGCAGGAACATTGGCATCAGGAGTACAGGAAACAACATGTTTCTTCAAATTCAAAGAGACACAAAACATTAGGGAAAGAAACTGATTTCAGTATGCATGCAGGTTGACTCCCTTCTGTTATCAGCTGCTCCAATATCTCTTTGCTGCATGTACCTGCTGCCCGCACAGTTGCATGAAGCTCCACCTACACTCCATCACCAGCGACACAATATGTGTTGTTCTGAGTTTTCTCGCGTCAGGCCTGCAGCTCCTTGTGACATAAATATTCTCTCTTTCTCTATGTACATGTAAGAAGGATTTGAACCCTACAAGCACCGAAGGATCTGTGGATCCTGGAGAAGTAACACACAAATCTGACATCTAGTGGCTGAGCCTTGTAATTGACGCTCAGAAATTGTTGGGCTTTGTAAATCAGTATGCTAAATTGAATGCCTTTAAAATAATCTGTGCACTTTAGATGTACAGAGAACTGCATGTACAGTATGAAATGTGGACTAGGGTGAGTTCAAACAAACTATAGGAAACATTTTCTCTAACTTGTGTCCACTGGTAAGACATCCAGGCCTAAATAGTAGCTGCAATGTAATACATTGAGAAAGTTAGCTAAATATCAATAACTGATAATTAATTTAATTATCAGCACATTTGAAAGCATCTCCATGGACTTTGAAAAACGTAGGTGAAGGCCTATTACTGAATATGTGGTGGGGAGGAAACATTTTTAAAGCCTTTTGTTGCCCCAGAGGCTGCGTGACGTCTATCAAATTAAATCACCTCATTTAATGTCCTTTAAGCCAGCATTAGTTTGGGGTCGAAGACTTAAAAAAAACAAGAATCAAATACGCTTACCAGACCTCTGTAACTTACTCCTAACCTCTGCATCAGACTAGCAACTTATGCCACATTAGCCGCTACTGGCATAACACACCTGCATCTCTGAGCAAACAGTTTGTGGTCGAGGTGAACTGAGGTTAGGCGCCAGGATTTGACAAAGAAGAAAACAATATGTAGAATAAAAATAAATAATAAAAAAATACTGAAATATTTTGTCAATTTTAAAATAATGATTTACTTTTCACTCAAAGTGGTGAGAATAAAGAAGAAAAGGGGCGTTGTTTAGGAAACAAAAGTGTTATCTTTAATGCTGATGGACCACAACATTCCCTGCTTTTGCATTGTGATTGAAGCCAGGTCAGTATCAATCCAATATTACAAAACCCAGACAACGAGACCAAATCTATGTGCATTAAATGATTTAAGCTTCTCTTTCATCTAACATGAAATTCATCTCAGAGAACATACTAAGTCTAAATGCTGTTACCTAAAACGTTGTGATCATGACTGCATTCTGAACAACCCAGAGGAAGGATATACTTTCATGACTAACATAGAGTTTCTTTCTCTATGAGTCAGTTAAGTTTGTGTCAAGACGCTAAAAAACATTTTTTTGTAGGCTACCTGGAAATAACAGAAATGTGTGTGTGTGTGTAGTGTTGCTGCAGATTATCAGTGACGTCTTTCTGCAGCTGCACCACAAAACAAGGCATATAATTCAAGGTTATAATTCATGCTTGAGGAAGAAAGCTGCTCAAACATAAACAAGATGTTTATCTGGATCCACTGTCTGCATCTAAGAACAGACACAATGAGCCAACAAACAAGAACCAGTCACAAACATGTAAGTCATTTTAAATCTCTCTGCAAATAAAACTATCCTAACTCTTCACAAAGAGGATAAAACATTGCATACAATGCATTTGTGTTAGAAGAACAAACTGTAAGTGTTATGAGCAGACAGGCTGTACTAAAGACAAACATTGAATTTCATCACCAGGCTTCTTACGTCAAGATGACTAACAAGATAAGCGACAGAATACGTCCTTTATGTCCCTGAACAATCCCTTACTGAACCTGATTCTCAAATTGGACTTGTGTGCCAAAAAAGATAAGTACTTGAAAGTAGCCTACATAAAGTACATGTTAATGCAAGTACAAAGAAGTTTTTTTTTGTATAAGAAGGACCTGCAGTAGTGCAGTGAAGGTTTCTTAAGTGGTTTTCAGGTGTGCACACTAATTGCATTGCACTTTCTATGCCCGCTTGAGTAACTAATTCTTGACTTTTTAATCAAAGTAGAAGACTGTGTTAACGCCCATGTGGGGAAATCCACTGGCTCTGTTGTGTGAGTATGCAGACTTCAAAGAGATAAAGCCCAACTCTTCCTTGTATAAATAGGTTCCTCTTTTGTTTCCCTTTATAATTTGCCTGTTGTTCCGGCAGTAAATAACTATGGTGTTTGTGATGCTTCAGGTGGTGTCAGCTAAAATTTCATTTTCTGTTTAAAGGTGTGGGACTACTTAAAACAAATGTAGTTTGACTGCTATGAGTCACATTATCAAGCCTTCCCACAATATTACTATTACATGGCAATGCTATTAGATGTGTCTATTGTAACTATTAGTGTCTGTTTGTTTATTAAGATACCCTTTATCCTCTGTGTTTAACACTAGCTACTCTTCCTGGGGTCTCCATGTCTTCATTCCAAGATTTAGATGACATAAAAACACATCCAAGACATTCATACTGACAGTACAACAAAACACATGACAATTGTCAGTGGGTGATCATTATTTTGCTGTTCCTGCTTATATTAAATAATACATATCGTTAAACAATTGATTTTGTCATCTTAGCCATACTTTTATAATTTGTTTTTGTTGTTATTTGTGTGGTTTGGAGATATCAAAACATTAAATCAGTGACCAAGAGCTTTGAAAATTAAGTAGCATGTAGCGATGGAAGATATAAACATACATAACATACTTCTATATGAATGATTGTCTATTTTTCTAGTAACATGAGATTAAAAAGTGCATATGTTTACATTGGGTTATGCAAATCTATTGGGAGGAAATATGTCAATTAGCTTGTGTGGATGACAAACAGCCAGGGTTGGTTTTGCATGCAAATGTACATGCAAACTAATTCAGAGGTGAAAGAAAAACTTTACAACAACAAAAAGAAAACATTTAGTTAAAGAAGAAAATCTACACAGTATATGTAATGTATTATTAATATTAGCAGTATCTCAATGTATACTGCTTACCATTGTTTTTAAGGACACAGGTTGATACAGCCCCCCACAGGAAAACTGGTTTTGCTAATTGATTAATATATCAGTTTTATGCTGTGATAACAACTCAATGTGAGCAGCAAAGAAGCATTTACTCTGCATATGTGCTCATGTCCTCACAGAAACTTACACCGTAGAGAAACAAAGAGCAAACCACAAGCAAATGTCAGGAAAATTCACCGGAAGGATGAACCCAACCTGCAAAAAACTGACACATACATGCAAAAAGCACACAAACTCACACACAAACACACACAAGGTGCAAAGTGAGTTTTTTCCTCTTCATGTTACATACAATGTAATGCCCCCATTACAGTTCCTTCACAATAAAGCTTTTTCAATTAAGTTTAAATCACAAAGATATTGCAGCTTTTATTTTGTTATACCACAAATGTAAATGTAGGTGACCATTTAAAGGGCAATTTGACGTGATTTGCAGATACTTGTTAATACACCTTTAGAGGAGAGGAGGGGCCAACTGCACCGACTCACTTAAGGTGATTTTGCATGCAACAATTTCTCCTGTTGTACCCACACATATGAACACTGTTCTTTTCAATCTAGTCTACATCTGCAGCTTTTCAGCATCATGGCTGCACCTTTCGCTCCGCTGTTTTTGTGTTTGACATGCAGCCTGAGTTACAGTGTGGCATCTCCTGAATGGTTCAACAACATATCTACCAACCTCTTTGATTTGTCGGGGGATATCATGCTCGGAGGGCTTTTCCCAATCAACGATATCACCAGCAACCTGAGCCAGAGGCGGGAGCCTCGCAACATCAGCTGTGAAAGGTAATACAAAATAGTGATTTTGTGGCGGTATAATCTAAGATTCTGCACCAAAATGAATGCATAACCTGACTTTAATGGCTTATTTTCTATTTGTCCTGCTTGTCCACAGTGTAAATAATTTTGGACTGGGCCTGGCTCTAGTCATGAAATATGCAGTAGATGAGATCAATGCACATCAAATTCTGCTCCCTGGCCTCAAGTTGGGGTTTAAAATCTACGACACATGTAGACAAACAGCCGTTGCGATGAAGCCGACCATATCTTTTCTCACTGAAAAGTCTACCAACGCACTTTCTGTCCAGTGCAATTACACCGACTATGAGACCAGCATATCAGCCGTGATAGGTCCTTATAGCTCGGAGATGGCGTCTACCATAGGAAAGCTGCTGGGATTCTTTCTGATGCCACAGGTTTGGTTAACGAATGTTTCTGATCATACATTTCTAGGCTTAATTAATTCCCCCCTGAATCAAACAGTGTCCTACAAGGAGATGACTCCTGGCTTTCATTTTTCAATTAGCTGTATGACAAAAAAAAAATCTAAACTTTTATCCCCCATGAATTGTTTTAGCGTATTTATATTTTACAGTGTGATAATAACATAGAAAGCAGCCACCCTCTAGCATTTCAAATGAACCCACAACTTCAGTAAGGACACATTGGACTTCTTTGTCCATAATGGTCAGGGCTGGCTCACAAAACCAATGCTGGTATTATATGACTTTTTCCCCTACAGATTAGCTTTGGTGCCACAAGCGACAAATTAAGCAACAAGCTCCTCTACCCGTCCTTCTTCCGCACAGTGCCCAGTGACAAATTGCAGGTGGAGGTCATTGTGCTCTTGCTAAATGAGTTTAAGTGGAACTGGGTGGCCATTGTGGGCACTGAGGAAGAGTACGGACAGGGAGGTGTACAAGAATTCTCCAAAACAGCAGAAAACAAGTCTGTGTGTGTGGCCTATCAGGGCTTGATTCCTGTGTACAGTGACCCCCAAGCGATGGTGAAAACCATCATCGACAACATAATAGCAACCAATGTCAGAGTTGTGGTACTGTTTGCACTCCCAGAGCAGGCTTTGATCTTTTTTAAAGAGGTTAGTGAAGCAGAGAATTATGGTGTAATAGATTTGATAGAAAATAATGTATTCAGGACTAATAATCTGATGAAATCTACAACAGGTGATGAGGAGGAACGTGACAGGCGTGTGGATCGCCAGCACAAGTTGGGCGATCCATTATCTGCTGACTTCTCTCCCAAATATTCAATCAGTTGGCACAATCATTGGATTCGCTGACGACAGTCAAACCCTGGATCTGCTGACCCCCTACACGCAGGAGCTGTTCACCAAACTGAGTGAGGAGAGGGCGAGGACCCCACCTCCAACACCCCCACCAAAGTCTGGCAATCCTGATAATCCCTGCCCAAAGTGCTGGAGCATGTCACCTGTTAACATCAGCCTGGTGGAGGATCCTGTAGTGAAGCGCTCAGCTTTCGGTGTGTATGCTGCCGTCTACAGTGCAGCACAGGCACTGCACAACCTGATGGGATGCAATGCAACTGCCTGTAAAAAGGGATTAGAAACAAAGATTTATCCATGGAAGGTAATTTTTTTAATCCATATTTTCTTCTTCTAGAAATGTCATAACATACTCTTTTAGATAAAAATGATATACTGTATATTACAAAATACAAATGAAATAATGGATTTTCTTTTGCAGCTACTGGAGGTTTTAAAAAGTACATCTGTAGAAATAAACGGCAAAGATTTGGTGTTTGACAGTAATGGCAACCCAAACATTGGTTACAAAGTACTCCAGTGGGTCTGGAATGACTCTGTTTTAGATTTCCAGACGGTTGGAAGTTTTTACAAAAACCTAACAATCAACAAGACCCTTTTCACATGGCACACTCCAAAGGTAAATTTAGCAATTTGATAAATATTTCAGATATATACTCTTAAGAAAATGTTTTGTTACATTACTACTAGTCAAAATCCAGTTTGGTTTCCTGAAATTTTGCATTGTGGGTCTTTAACTGATATGCTACAACTTTTGCAGGTTCCTGAGTCCACCTGTTCAGCAGCATGTGAACAAGGACAAGTCCACCGAGTCAAAGGCTTCCATTCCTGCTGTTTTGATTGCATCGACTGTCTACCAGGCACCTACCAGGCAAACGAGGGTAATGTGGTCGCACGAACAAGTTTCATCGCTTGCCATAAATTGATTATAATATTTACAAGTACTTTTCCTTCTCAAACAAATTTCTACAAGAAAGCAAAACGTATTTCTCTTTATAAGTGCGTTTTAGAAATATGACTGCATTAGGTCAAAACAAACAATTTGGCCCATGTTTTTCATGGATTTAATGAGTACATGTTCACCATGGATGCTTATGTAAAGTATCACACTATAAGGTAAGTGGTGGCACTATGCAAGTCTTTTTTCCCCAAAATGTTAATCTATGCAATATGCAAATGAACTTCTCTACCAAAACAATAGTGCATTTTTTTTCCAAATTACATGATATACTGAATTTTTGATTTTATAAAGAGGAAATCATTTTTGATGATGGTGGTTTCATACAATAAATTATTCTAGCTGGGTAGTCCTCGTGTGGAAGGTTAGTAGTAATGCAAACGAACAATACATCACTTACAGTAATGGTTTGATTTGATTGTGTGCTTGTTAAACCAAATTTCCTCCTGTGCCTTCTGACATATAGAGGACATCCAATGCACTAAGTGCCCAAAGGGTCAGTGGTCTCTAATCCGCAGCACTAACTGCACTGAACCCACCTTTGACGTTCTGTCCTGGGACTCCACTGAGGCTCTGACGATGATGCTTGCTGGTGTTCTGCTGCTAGTATGTCATGGATCTGTTGGAGTAGTGTTCTTAAAACACCGGGGGACCCTGATGGTAAAAGCCTCAGGAGGAAGCCAGGTTTTTCTAGCTCTGCTAAGCCTGGTGGGAGCTTGCCTCTGCCTGCTGCTCTTCCTGGGGCAGCCGGATGATGTGGTGTGTCGTCTTCAGCTGCCCCTCACCTGCATTTTCCAAACAGTTGCCCTCTCAATTGTCCTGTTCATCTCACTACAGGTGAGGAATGAAATTAAAAGCATTATTGGACTTTATATGAGATTTAGTTCGGACCAAGTAATATGATTGGCCAGAGGCACTTAAACAGAGTACAACCACACTGGGACTTTTAACTACATGTGCCACTCAACTTCAGGTGATCTGAATTATGTTATTTAACATTACAGACAACAATATTTAAATATATTAAAAGATCTATTAAGCCGCTAAGCCTACCTGAAACTCACACAGGCCACCAAAACAACATTCCCTTATCTACAAGATTCAAAGCAGTTGGCCTGTGCTTATGCATAGATAAAACAATGAATAGTTCAATAAAGTCAATCAAGTAATGAGCGATACTGAGGAAGCCACCATGTGGTTCGCTCCAATGTTTTATGTTATGCAATAAACTTGAAGTTCTGCTAGAAGAGCTGTTGTATAAAGGCAACATCATACTTGTAGTTCTGCTGCTATACTGAGCATACTGATCATGCTAATGTTCAGTACAGAAGCACTCCTGTCATGTGATATTGCTTAAGAATGAGGCACAATAAAGCGAGCATGTCTTAATCACCCCTCTTTTCAAACAGATAGTCTACATGTCAGAGTTTCCAGAGATGGCTGCCTCTCACCTGCATGTACTCAGGGGTCCTGGAAGCTGGCTGTTTTTGTTGGCTTGCTGTACTGTGCAGGCTTGTATCTGTGGCTGGTTTGTCCAGACAGGGCCCTCTCTGTCAAACTATCGGGCAAATATGAAGATAGACTTTGTTAGAGCGTTTCTGGCATGTCCAGTGGAACCCTTGGGTGGCTTGGCCTTAATGCAAGGTTTCAACTGTGCAATGTGCCTTGCATCATTTATGTGCACCTTCATGGCAGCAAAGCCTCCTCATCAGTATAACCTGGCCAGAGACATCACCTTTTCCTCCCTGCTCTACTGTGTGTTTTGGGTAACCTTCATTCCGATCTACATAAGCTTGGATGTCAAGAGTAAGTCTATTGTGCATGTGTCTTTCACTCTGGCAAGCAACTTTGGACTGGCGGCAGCCTACTTCTTCCCAAAATGTCACTTGCTGCTGAAAAAACCTGAGCTCAATATAGCAGAACACTTCTGTACGTTTCTAGAGGGTGTCCCACCAACTCAGGAAGAACCACAGCCAAACCCAGAACCAGAGCACTGAAGTTAAATAGATTTTTTTAATTGTTATTTTTTTAAGATTTGAATAAAAAATGTTTGCTATTAATGAGTCTCATAGCTTGGCCTTTTAGTTTGGCTAACAAAACGTTGCTACTGTAATTTATATTTAAAGTAGTTGAACTGGCCTATACTTACGATATCAATATTTAATCATAAAAACATGAGATGCATACATTAACCATGTACAAAGTATGTAACCAGCTGTATATTTCATTATAATAAAGTCTACAACAATCTGTCTTTTCAGTGTGGTTTTACAAAAGTTTTCACAATGAGGACGTTTTTAAGATTGCTATTGTTAACATTTATACAACAACGATCAAAAAAAGGGGTAAATAATGTCGGTGTTTAATTTTTAATCTTACATGTTTTTACATTAAGCAATGCCGTGCTTTAACCATACACTGTAAATATTTGCCTGGTCATTTTATCTACGTATGGATGTTTTCAGATTTAAAATCTTAAGTTCTGACTTAGTTTGATAAGATTTACTTTACTTCTGTACACATTTGTGTGCATGGTGGTGTATGATGAGCTCAAAGTCAGGCCTACATTAAAAGAAAAAGGCTAATTATCATATACTTAATGTAGGCTACTGACAGCATTCCAACACTGTCTAAAATAATGAACTACAAATAAAGATACAATAATTATGTAATAAAACTTTCCACCGCAAAAAAATACACCAGTCTACTCACCGTGCTCTGCAGAGAAGCCAGGGCTTTTGTGTCGGCTGGTCCCCTTCCTCTTCAGCTGCTCAGGTAGCAGTTCGCCCCCTGGCGTCAGCCGGATTACCTCTAACCAAGAGATTATTATGTCTTGCGGCTCTTCTTCTCAAGTTATAGTGTTTATAAAAAGATATATCTAATGTTATGGTCAGTAGGTACATGCCCCAATAATGGTCAAGTCCTACATTACAACTTTGCGTCCCCGGAAACATGTCTGCTGCCTGAGAGACGTCACCCAGGGATTGGAGCCCATGTTGCCTAGCAACGGTTTCTAACAACCCATGTTTCTGTGGGCGAGTTGTGTGTAAGAGAGGTTTCACTTTGTCTTTACTTTTTAAACTTTTAGCTGGTGAGTTGTTCCAATTATCAATACTATCGTAACTACATTAACCTGCAGAATTGAAGTTAAATGTATATTCTTCAACGAAAAAAATATTGGGAGAAGGTTGTTTTCTGTTGTTCTGTAAGATGACATTTTTACTGAAACAACCGGAAAGGAAAACGAATTACTTTAAAAGGTCATTATCAAGCAAATGATTTGGGCCTTGGAGACAAATGTGTAGTTTTTTCTTCACATAAACAACCACTTAAAAAAACGATAAAAAAAAAAAAAAAAAAAAACAATCTGTTACTATTCTTAGGGTTTAAAGCTAAATATGAGACTAAAGATCAAGGCTTTATTAAATATATTGGTTAGAAGAGTTGACAAGGATATGCTGCAAATACAAGCTCAGTTTGTATCCGTAAACAACATCTATTTTCTTGTTATTCTTGTCCATTAACACCCAGCGGAGCCATGCCTCAAGGAAGATCTGCTGCAAGTGCACGGTCAGACACCAGTGAAATGGATATTGATGGTACAGTCTATGTTGCTTATGATGCAATTATAAACAAGAAGGTCTTGATGTGTGCTAGGTAATCTAGCCAGTCTCAAGTGTTATACAACTACAATGTCTAAATGCCAATTTTCCAAGCAGAATCTGAGATGGCCAAACTACAGAGACAGTTCAAGATTATGGAAGGAGATCGGCAAGCGTACAACCTACAGGCCAGGGAGCAGATCCGCAAGCAAGAGTGAGTTCGCACTACACCAGCATCACACAGTCATTAGTGTTCTCAATTGCCTGAATGGCTTTTTTTATGTGGTGTGGATGAAGGCGGGAGATAAATAAGCTGCAGAAAGAGCGTGAGGAGTTGCATCGGAATCTTAATGCATGTAAGAGCTCATCCCGCCAACAACAGGACAGTGATGACACCCAGAGTCTACGAGCTCTGCTGGAGCAAAAAGACATGCTGGCCGAGGAGCTGGAGAGGGAAAAGCAAAGTCAAAAAGATATAAATAAAGAGGTGAGTTAAGTCCTTTTCTCTCTGTTTGATACTTATTCAAGTTTCTCCTTATGTTTACCTGTATTTCTGGTTACACAAACCAGTTAATTTCATGTTTTGTGAATGTAATGTGGGCAGATAGCAAACATAGAGTTAAAGATGGCAGAGCTGCGGAAAGAAAAGGTCAACACTAGTGATGCACAGAGGTCTGAGGTTCAACAGTCACAAAAGGCCATACGGTCTTTGGAATACAAACTGGACAGAGTGAGTGCTGAAATTCATTACAACAAAAACCACAGAAATGACGGATTTGGAAATTAACCCATGTAAAAGTTGGACTTTGTGATTTTACATCTAAAGTTTGTGTTGTTTCTATCCTGTCCAGGCCTTAACCCGCTTCAATGAGCAGCTAAGCAACAACAGCCACCTGAGAGAGGAGTTGCAGACTCTTCAAATTGAGCGTGTCCGTTTCCAGCAACTAAAAAAGAGGCTGGAAAAGGTCAGAAGTTATGCTATGTCTCTCTTTTTTGTTTTTGGAATGTTTTACAGTGGTTTTACTTGTCTGTGCATTTGCTTTTTGTTGTAGGAACTGTACGATATCCGCAAGAGGATCGGGGAAATTGTCACCATGTCCACTGCTGCTTATGATGCCAGGTCAGATTTTTGTCTGTTGTGAAGAGTGATATTCACCTTGTGGTCTTTGTTGTTGAGTATGTTCTTAAGTACAAAGCTCTCTACTTCAGGGTGGAGGCTCAGTCTAAGATGACCATGATGAAAGAGAAGGCAGAGAAGGAGCTTACCCAGTACAATGCAGAGATGAAGGAACTGGAAAGGGTTATCGCACACGAGTGTAGCCTGAAAGAGTTTATGTCCACTAAGTGCAGCGAGAAGAGCGGACAGGATGACGGCCATGAGATGGGACACAGACAAGGTTTTTGTTTTTTGTTCTTTTACTGCTGTTGTTGCCTACTTCATTTCACAATCATGGCAAAAGTGTTACCGGCCCTACCTTGGTTGATAATACGTTATCTGTTAAATCTAACAAAAAAAAAAATTAAAATCCATTATTCTTATTAATTGCTCTGAAGAATATCCTACAATATAACCCGTTAGCACAGGCTACATAAAAGTGTCCCATTATGGTGTACATGTAGCACAAAAGTGAAGGTCTTTTATTAAATGATTTTGATAAAAGAACTACTGGACTTAAATTGAAGTGGTTTTGGGGATTCTGTTTTATTTTCTGCTTCTGTGGCCTGTTGCACCAGCTATGTAAATATTCGGTTTTAAATATAGAAACCCATCAGATTGTAATGGTACGGTCAGTGGGTCCTTGAACATTGAAATAGAATTCAAAAAATCATTATCACTGTGTTTGCTATCTTGTTATGGAAACTCATAGCACTATAGACAAATGTGAAAAATATTTTTTTCAGTATAAAACTTTCAGTTTTTCAGGTATGTTAAACTAAAGAGGGATGAATGAAGAAGGAAAACCCCTGGTTCAGATGATACTGGTATGATTGTTATTGTACTTGTTTGCCTCAGTGTCAGAGCTGAAGGAGCAGAGGAGGATGGACTCAGGGGAAGAGTCTCTGGACACTCTGGAGGAGGTTTTTGAGAAGATCCAGACTGTGACAGGCGAGGACAACCTGGACCTGCTGGTGACCAGGTTTATTCAGGGTGAGACTTCCAACACAAAGTGATTATTTCATACTCATCAAAATGAACATTACACAAAAAAAAAAAAAAAATTCGTATTCATTACTCAAGTGCCTGTTAAAGCATGTGAAATAAATAATAAATAATTTTAGTTATTGATTGAAAAAATGAAAAATCAGTTAAGAAGAAATCAGTGTGTATCACTTGTGTTTTTCTGTTTGTCTGTGTAGATGAAGACCGGAACTTTGCACTCTTCAATTTTGTCAATGAGCAAAACAATGAAGCTGAATCTCTGAGGGATCAAATCAGTCAGGTAATTTTGTTTTCTCTATTTAACTTTCCACACTGGACATTAAAGTCTTCCAATTGTAACTTTACACATTTGCTTTTACTCCTACTCAGTGAGAGTAGAATCTATTGATTTCTGTCTATAAGATCATAAACAATCAGTAATAAAACATTTCATGTGAAAGTGTTCACATGAATTGGGATTATGTTCAATTTGCATTATGTTCATTAGATAGAAGTGTTTTTACAGAAGTTAAAGTGAGTTAGAGGCTAGTATCTATTAAGGATAAATGTTGTTCATTCATATAGAATTATCTATACACTGGTTTGTTAACACTGTAACATGTCAATCTGCAGATACAATCAGAGATTGAGCAGTATGGAGAATCAAGTTTGCAAAAGGAGCGAGATCATCGCTCTCTGCTGAGAGGCTTTGATGAGAAACAAAAGGAAATTGAGTACCAAGCGGAGGACTACGAAAACCGAGCCGGCATCATAAGCAAAATCCTGGATGAGACAAAAACAGGTCTTGCTGTGATATGTATCAAAATACATTTTCAAGAAAATGACAAACAATAACAGACTAGTGAAATAATTATTTTTTATAAATAACATGCAAATCTACAAATACAGAAGGGATTTCATAAAAAATAAAACACTGCAGCCAATTCACTGTACTCCTGACACTCATCCCTCACAGGAGTGAACAGCATCTTCTCTAAAACAGAGTGTGACCGCTCAGTGATCGAGGATAAACTCGGCTCCTCTGCTGGGATCAGTGAGAACAACATCATGTCCTACCTGGGTCTGGTGGAGCAGAAGACCAACGAGCTGCTCACAATACAAGCTTTCCAAAACTCTAAAGTAACACGTGCTTCTCTCCTTTCTTTACTTACATATGTTCCTGTTATTCTTTTGTTTCTGTATTCTTAAAATAATATTTATTTGTATTTGTAACTTTTAGGATCTGGAAAAGGACTACAATCCTAAAGACCTGCCCAAATTTCTTTTGGGTCAAAATCCAGAACTGCTTCAGCACAAAATTAGCATCCAACCTGCGATCAACAGGTGGGTCTTCTATCTGTTCAGTTTGATAGCCATGTTTATAACTTGAATCCATACATACAGTAAACTATTTAACCAACATGGTAATGAGGTGTTTGTGTGTTGTTTGGACTCGCTAGTTTGGACTATGACGCAGAAGACTCTCCCTTCACTGATGAGGAAGAACGGCCGCTCTCACAGGGGGAACTTCGCAGAAGAATAATGAAAGGGGTAAGAGCAGTTAGTCCTACATTCAAGCCATTATTTATGGTTTACATGATGAGCAACTTTTGAAACACAACTCTTTATCTGGATATGATTTATAGGTTCAGAAGAGAGAGAGTTCAGGTCGACAGGCAGCAACTAAAGCCTCAAAGATTTGAGGCTCCCTGGAAGACCCACTGATGCAGAAAATTGACCTGAACATGGTGTAGTTCATATTCACACTGAATACTCATCTGCAGCTGAAGGACCTGTTTACATCATAATATTGAGGCTATGACAGCAACCATGTTGATCAGTCATTTTAAATTGTTCCAGCTTAAACATATAATGATTCATTAAAATGTTTTAATGTTAACAAAGAATCATTGTCCTGCCCTGTGTATAATATGTTTCATTACTTTGGTTTGAACTAATTTGATTTAGAGCTATAAAATGCTTTTCTCAGACTCCGGTAACCAGCTGTCCTTTTGAAGTGTCACTTGCCATCTGGCTTTGACTCTACAATCTGCTCTGTGTACAGCCGCCCCTCGCTGCCAGCACTTCTTTACATGATACTTGCTGCTATGCTCTAAAGGAAAGGTTGGGGGCAGCAGAACCTTTTGTAATCGTAATTGGCATGCCGAGTCCTTGATTCTGTGTTCCAAAAAAAAGGAGGTGCTTTAGTGTTTTACTGTAACCTCAGATGTTTCCCAAATTTTTGTTGGTGTTTTTTTTTTTTGTAGATGTAGTTTTGAATCAAACACACTTAAAGATTAATTGTCATAACATTTGTATTCATATCAACTATCCTCTAAATCAGTGGTTCAAAACTGGTCTTGCCTCAGGACCCACCACCAAAATTTAAAAAAATGAGACTCAAAGTTTGGCTATTTTTCAACCAATGAGATTTGTTTGAAGAAAAATGTTGCAGTTCTTTGGACCATATGACAGAACACAAGACAGGAAACCAAACAAACATGTTTCAAAAGTGTTTTTTTTTTAGACTTTCACGACTCTTAGACTTAATTTTGGGTCCTTGCCCACCACTGCTCTAAATGACCCGTCAAAATATGTCTCTTTTCTTGTGCTCCTCATGTAAACCCATGTCACAGTTAGCGAAAAAAAACAGGAAGGACCAAACTGTAAAACCAACAGAAAAATGCTTTATTTAAACAAAACATTAAAATGAAAGAAAATTACTTACTTTCTCAAAAGTACAAAGTACAACTTAAAATTCCAAGAGGAGAAAGAAAAGAGCCAGAAGAAAGCACTGGAAACTCTGGAAGGTAAAGATGTATGAATGGAAGAAGAGGGAAGCTACACAGAAACTAAATACACAGGAGCAAATCAAAACCAGGTGTGAGAAACAAGACACAGGTGAAACTAATTGGGGCAATCAAAGCAGAGGGAAAACGGACAAAGGGAAGACGAAAAACAAGACAAGAAACACTGGGGGAAAAAATACAAAATAAAACAGGAAACAATAAAGACAGATAACTCAAGAACATAACAGCAACAATTCACAACAAAACCAGGCAAAGCAAATTAAACAGGAGTAAATCATGACAGTCAATCTGTTTCATTTTTCATAGTATTGCAATGATGCACATCACCATATTATATCAGCATGCACAAGTTACTGCAGCAGCTTCTGTAGCTTATAAATTATAGGGATACAAACTTATTTTTAAATCAACATCCTGGAGTGAGCTTGTGTCAGGGTAAGATGGCAGTCAATGCTAGAGTAACTTCCTCTGCACAAAGGAGAACTTGAGGGCGGGGAACTTATTTTAAGAAACATATTTTTGCTCAGTGAAACAATGAGAAAAGGGTGTTTCTATATTTAGGCTTTAAAGGTCACACTGATGCCATCATAATTCTTTTTTTAGTCTTGAGTTGTAGCCTACAAGAAAAAGGGCTGATTTAACTGAGTGTACCTGTCTCGACAAGAAAGAGACACATTTAGGTCATTATGGTAATTATGCAGCTTGAGGTGTGTTATTTTAATAAGCCTGGCTTTTAAAGGTTCTGACAGCCGCAATTTCAGGAAGCCAAATAAAACTGCTACTCTGTAAACATTTACGAGCGATCGACCAGCGGATCACTCTGCTCAGGATAATCCCCTCTGCAGTCTCAACTGTGCGGCAATGAAAACAGATTATCCGAGATAAAAGGGCGCTGTGGAAATGCAAAGGGGTGGCAGTGGAGGGAGATGAGATGGAGGAGGCTACTTTCTTTGAAATTCTACTCTCACTTAGCCCCCTCCACTCCTGACAAATTCTCTGTGCACACGGCTCTCTGCATTGCCATAGTAACCCTCCTTTTAATCACAACACAAACCTCATTTCCTACTCTTGACAAAGAGTCCTCATTGCCTGCGGAGACCGCCCGCATCAGCCATATCCAAGGCCCACCTCTTTCTGCTGGCTGCACCTACCCTTCCAACCTGGTTCTTATTTACCCCTCCTCTCCATATAAGGCCATTTTCCCCTCATTTTGCTCAACAGCTTCCCCAATTCCAAGTCCACCTTTTGCTTCATGCTTCACAATCTCTTGTCATCTTGGACCTTTTTCAGTATTGTCATTTAGCTTAACTCTTCTTAATCAAAAAGTAAATAATCCAAACAGTTGCTTGGAAACACCAAGCCAGCTTCCCAAGCAGAAACGTTCAGACACAGGTAGTTCTTCTACTTCTTCTTCTCTTATTGAAAGCACATGTTGGTTTGAAGCCTTTTAGTCTGTCCCTCATCAAACAGTTAGGCCTTTATAATTCCCACAATGAAGGTCATGTCTTTGATCATTTTCATTAAGTTTAAGTTCAGTTGCCCCCCAAAAAAAACTAATGCAAGAGTTGATTACAAGTTAGTTACAAGCAAGTGTTGCAAAAGTCCTGTAGACTTTCCCACTCAAATTATCTCATGCTTCCTGTCTCCTGTCTGGTTCTGCTTTGGAAAAAACTGTGTTAGCACTTGTTCGCCTTGCTCCCCTTATCTCAACACAAGTCTGTTATCTGGAAAATACCCCCCCCCCCCTCTCTCTCTCTCTTTCTCTGTCTGGCTCCTCTCTCTCTCTCTCTCTCTCTCTCTCTCTCTCTCTCTCTCCCTCTCTCTCTCTCTCTCTCTCCCTCTCTCTCCCTCTCTCTCTCTCTCTGTCTCTGTCTTTCTTGTTTGTTTATTTGGGAATGGTGCCAGGTATTTCCCCATTCAGTGTGCCTGCATCCAGAATGCTCCATCCCCTTGACGAGATGCCCTACCTCCCCCGACACTCATACCCTCCCACCCACATCCAACTTTCCCTCCCATGAGTGTTGCTAAGCAACCGCCTGCCATGAGAGCTGGTGCATTTTGCAGCCAATCAAATTACTAGACATTTTTTCAAATAGGGTTGAGACCAAAAAGATTATGATTTAGTCCCTCTTTATATCAGGGTTTACACCTTGTAGCTTACTCTGGATAATTAATCTTGCATCACACACGTGCTTTAGAACCTTTAATTATTTTCAGTGCTTGGTTTAACCTCTATTTTGTTCTCGGAGTCCACCACATGGTGGCAGCAGGAGCTGTTCCTCTGTTACCACACAAGGCTGCAAGAATTTTTTTTAGCGGCTGTTGCTAAGCAATCCTGACTCTCACTTCTTACCTGTGAAACATTTGTGATTTTTACAGATGTCCCTGACACCATTTTGTCTTTGTTTTCACCATATTGGAATGCACCATATTGCTTGTGGAAAGTAAAAAAAAAAAAAAATGTTTTCACCCATTCACATTAACCTATAAAACCAGATTATGAATACAGTTCAGATCAATGAAGAAACAGATCATACATGTTTTTACTGGCTGAATGTTACCCGCCATGTTTGAGATCCAGAGTTAAACATTAGCCTTGAACAGCTTAGCTTCATCTCCCTATGCAGGAGGCAGGAAATGTGCTCTGGAGTGATTAGGCCTGCAGCTCTTGTCTTCCACTTAACCAGCACTGGAACCACATATAGCACAACTTCTTGTTTTCTTTGTGCACAGACCTCTGAGATATTCCCACTAACTGCTCCAGTGTGTCAGACATGATCCAGTCGACAAAGTACCATTTACATTTTTCTTTATTATATATTTATTGACTTTTTTAACACTCTCCAGGCCCCTGTGTCCCTCCCCCCTTGGCCCCCCTGTATGTTAGTCCCTCATCTCAGCTGTGGTTGCTGTGCAGATGGCTCTTTGTTGGTGCTTCACAATGAGTCTAAGGTCAGTGTGCCTCACGCACACTCAAACTTCTCCTCTCCAGCTGTCTTGTAGCTTTATTTGTACTTGTCTATCTAGCATGAGGGCTGCTCATGTGCACATGGTTATATTGTGCTCTTAAATTAAAGGAAGTTGTAAAACCACAGATGCAGCGGAGAGATAGTCTGGACATCTAAGGCTGTAAACATGATAACTAATATCATATTGTTTTCATATCTGAGCCACACCTAAGCCTTCTTTATAATCTCAATAAGCTCTTTCACTTTTTTTTAATTCTCTGATGTGTCAGTTGTAGAACAGCTTTGATATCTCCGAAACCAACCCCACACCAGAATATCAGATCAGCCAAATAAATAGAAATGCAAATCCACCATCTGCTCTGTGATCCCAAACCAACGCTTGTTCATCATTCAGGAGCTCATGTAATAGCTACACATAGCTTAACCCTTAATGTGGATTTTGAGCTTTCAAAGCGAAAAAACAAAGAAACAACTGGTAGAGTAGTATGAAGAAGATTTTTTCAAATTCAATTTGAAAATTGTTCTTTTAATTAATAATCTGACTGTGCTCCAAATGAAGCAGAGATTAAACACCTCAATCTTTAACAAAAACAAAGATTCTAGTCCAGGGACATTGTACATGGATTAATTGTCCAATATTGATGCCATGCACATATCTGCATGCCTTCTAATTGAAATATGTCAAAAATATTCCGCAGAAACACAAAATTCAACAGCAGAGGGCCATGAGGTCTTAAGGACTGCTTTCTGCAGCAGCAGCAGCAGAGACAGAGAGAAAGAGAGAGCAGGTAAAGAGTGAAAGGCGGGAAACTAGAAGGAGGAGGAGCACTTCTTGCAAAGGAGTAGGGATTACTGGAAATTTCCACTTTTCTCTAGCAAAGCAGAAACAAGGGTGGAGCCAAGAGGTGAAGTGTATGTAGGTAGCACAGCTGACACCCTACCTGTGCATTGGAGAGGTTTAACTTATTGTTAATTATTAGGTCTAAAAAAAAGTCTCAGAGACCACTTTTATGTTTGACTTACCATAAAACAAATTCCATACATTGTTTTTGGCCTATTACCAATTTATCACTGACCCTTGTATTTTAGTCATGTACCATGTCTATTCCAAAATGCACACTTACAGTGCTATACATTGACAAAGACAGAGTAATACTTCTACCTATACTTCTTGTACGTATATATATTTTCTGAACGACATCTTGTAAAATCATTTAGCAAACATAAACCTTTTCCCATTTCCTGTGTGTTTATGTGGCTGTAAAAAACAGCATTGTTTGTTTTCACTTTTTCACTTTTTCACTTTTCATTATCAGATAGAAATAATGATAGAAAGTTAAGCAGATACTTGACATAGATGGGAAGAGAAGAGGGGTTGGGATTTCATATGGTCAAAAGATGTGTTTAATTTATTGTAGTATTTCTTGATAGTATATTTCTTGATATAGAATATGTTTTCCACGTCCACTCACAGTTAGACACTGTTTTGAATCAAGGACTCAACAAATGGTTTTGAGCTATTGCTGTGTAACAGTTAATACAAACCTGAATACGTCTATGCATACGGTTTGCATTTGATTACATCTAAACATTCACTGAGTCTTAAGCCATGTCAGCGTCCACAAGTGTTACATTTTGTATAGCTGGATTATGTGATATCCATGTGTCCATCCATTCAGTAATGAGTCAAAGTCGCTGTGGCAACCCAGTCAGTATCCAAGGTGACCTTTCTTTCTCAGCAGTTTCCTTCAACACCTCCAACATGAGCTACTATACCAGCTGGGAGTTATAGTCCTTGCAGCCCCAGCTTTGCTCTGGGTTTTTTTTCCATCACCTTCAGGTGAAGGTATACATGCCCAGCCAAAAGGCCCAGTTTAGAGTGCAGCTTCTGAAACAGCTACTTGACTGTAGTAGATCTCTTTATTCTCATTCGTCTTATAATCAATGCCTCCCACATTCATCCACCATCAGTCCCTAAAATGACTGAACAACTAGTTCTCCTTTCCAGTCACCTGGATGAGATAAAACACCATTTAATGATGATGATTGTTTTATCCCAGCAGCAGTGTCTATTAGAACTTTTACTATTGTTTTGTGTTTTAATTCACTTTTAATTTTTGCTTTTACGTGTTTTTATGATGTTTTGGATGAAATGTATTTTGCCTGATTTACTGTACAGCACTTTGGTCTGCTTCGGCTGCTATAAATGTGCTATATAAATAAAGTTGACTTGACTTGACTTGACGAATGAGTCGTCCCTACACCCAGCAGCAGTTATCTCCTGCGCATATGAAACAGAGCCAGAAACAGCCGAGTCAACCCAAAACCCAAAATTACAAGAACCAACATTCCCCAGATTACTCCCGTCCTAAAATCCGTACACTGACTACCTTTAACTCACAGAATTTGTTTCTTTTATCACTTTTGTGATTGTAAATCAATGTCATTTATTATGTTTTATACCTGTGTGTAAAGACTCCTATTGAGACTGTGGGATTTTTGTATTCTTATAAGGTTATTGCAAGCCACACTGTTTGACAAGGATCTCATAATGTTGGGTACGACATGTATGCACACTGTGCAATGAGGTACCCGTGAATCGTAGGCTGCGAGGCAAGTCAACACGCAGGGTCATTAGCGTCATCAGTGTGCGGCTGAGTTGCCATGGCGGTCAGCAGAAAGAAAACTTTTTAAAATCCAGTATTCTGGCTGTTTGCAACAGGCTGCTGTTAGTTTGCTTCATGTGTGAATGTATTAACTTTATTTCAGTTGTAAATAAATTATTTGCATACTTTGCTCTGTCCATAACAATTACCAAGCAAAACACTGTCAAACATGCAATGAACTTGCCAAGCGTACAAGAGTTTACATTAAATTTTCTAAGTACTTTAATTTGTGACTTTGCACACATTTGTTTTTGAGTCCCTAAAGAATCAAAGATTATATTTTGCCAAATTATGTTACTTCCAAGCTGCAATCAATTGCAATATATTTTTTTGGGATAGAAAGGGTACACGAAAAATGTAATAAAATTGTGTCAAACTTCATTCCACCCTAGCATAAGTCAGTGCCCCGGGTGGGCCACGCCAGTCAAAAAAGTGTGGACACACCCCTGCTTATAAGGCTATATTTGTATCATAATGCAGATTGACATATTTAAGGGAAAAAATAATGCTGATCTTATAAATAAAGATAGAAATCTTTCAAGGCAAGATTGATTGATGTTTCACTAAAACATAAGCGTCTGGAGTGGCTGTGGCGGCATTACAAGTGCTTTCATTGTTGTCAATAATGACTTCCCTTAATTGTGTTAATTAAAAAGCAATAATATGATTGCACTTTCGCCCTCACTGTTCATTCGACTGTAGAATCTCAGTGAGAAGTCAACTTAATGTTGTCCTTTTCCTCTGCAGGATTTGTCTGAGCAGCAGAGAAAGCCAGGTGGACCATGCAGGACACTGCTGTTCAAAACAAAAGAGCTCAGTTTGCTCCCATCGATTCCTCCAATTATCGGGACGCTTCCCCCGCCTAATCCTGACCTCTGCTCTTTGGGCCCCACTTTGCTCTCCCCCCCACCTCCAGCCCTGACATTCCTCAAGTCAGGTCAGTCCTTTGTCCTCATGAAATGAAGGTGCAATTAAGGTGCTTTACTTCCTATCCTATACCCTCTGAGCTGAGAAGTTTGAGGAAATGTTGTCCCCTAGGCTATGGGGGCTGATGCAAATATTTAATTAACTTTTAAATTTGTCATTGTGCACACAAAGAGGCTTTTCTTTTATACAGTAATGCTTTCTGTGGCCCTAAAACTCTAAAAAGTATAACAAATGTTTTCCACTTTATACATGTGGAAAGTGTGGTAAACACTCCAGTTGTTGGCATCTAAGAGATTTTATTTTTAAAAAAATCCCTACACAAACTCTATCCCTGTTTCAACTTTCCCCTGACTGCCCTACTTACTTTGCTACCTGCAGAATGAACAGGCAGTCCATGCATATAGTTTTTTTTCTTTGTAACAGATTGGTGGCGCATGGAAACATGTTGAGGTCGGTAAGTAAGGGGAAAAAAAGACAGGAAATGATATCACAAACACTCCCCCTCCTCTCCGATTGCTCCCATTTTCCAGTTAAAGAAACAGAGTGAGTAATGCTTTCTGCTGCTCTTTATGCTCTTCTGTTCCACCCCTGGAATAGGTTACACACACACTGACAACATAACACGGCTTTGTGGATGTCTGCTTCAATGCCCTGCAGGGCAGGCTCCACATGGTCTTCTCCTCTATTTATTAAATGGTACCACACTTTATGCAATAGCAAAATGTTCCTCATTGTTGCCTTTTTGAATTACTTTTTTACCACAAAACATAAAGATAAACTGCTGTTTTAACTGCTGTCATGTGACAACAGAAGCTTTGGAATATTCTGATATGCTCTATACAAGGTAATGGTGCAACAACAGTCTTAGCTTAAATGAAAAACACCCTTATATGTGACAGAAAATAAATCACAAAATAACCGGTTAGCACACTGGCACACAGCCCTTTGATCTCTGCATGTAATTACAGTCTTTATAATTATATTTCAGCTGAATGTGAGTTGAATGAGGAAATAGTGCCTGAAGGCTTCTTCAAATCTTTGCCTTGAATACACAGGCATGGTAGGGAGAAGATAACTGAGGCGGTTTGGGATTAACTCCCAGGACGCCCTAAAATTAGAGGATGAAGAAATACCTCATGTCTAGATATCCTCCATGGGTGTTCAGGCAAGTTCAGGACACAAACATTATTAAGACTCTAAAGAGCATTTGAAATCCAGGTCAAAGCGGTGTCATAGTATGTAAAGTAAATGCAAATGTGTGTTGTAAGCAAGTGGAAGTTACTCAGCTGCTTTGACAGTTTATAACTGCAGGTAAATGTTGTTTGAAAATGAGTTACAGCTATGTGCCGGCGGGAACAATGACAGGCGTGGCATATTAGGTTGTTTAAGGGTTAGATGTTTTTTATGATACCTGAGGAATTCCATTTTTGGTCAGACCGGCGTAGCAATAAACAAGTATTTTACCCATAATATAATCAATATTTTGGAATGTTCTTAACAAACAGTGAGGCACTGATCATAGGCCTTAGGTTAATGCAGAGCACACAACACTGTTTCTTACCACGTCTTTTGGTTTCACAGGTGGATAAGAAAGTGGAAGGCTGCAAAAAAAGTTCACCTGAAAGAACTTCTGCAGGAGCAGAAAAAAGACAGCCAGTTTGGCATATCACACAACCCTCTTTTAACAAGACCAAAGGGCTCCCAAATGACAGGAAATAAGGTCACTTTTGGAGGCATATGACATTTAAACCATTATACATTTACACTTGGAGTATCAATTAACAATACTGTTGTTGAGGTAGCAAAATGTGGCAAATAACACCAGACACACTTTTGAATGTATTGCTGTTGCATGCATTAGTTTTCTTTGCATGGTTACTTTTATGCAGTACAATTTAAACTCCATCTCAGTCCAGCTTTTGATCCGCCTTGGAAACTGTATTTCATAGGAAATTAAAAATCCGTTTAACCTTTAACAACAGCTGTAATTGAATGCTGTACAGGGTTTCACACAGTACTGTAGATGTACACCCCATTACTTTCATTGACTCATAAATCTCAAAGCAACACATTGATTTCTACGTTTCTGCTGTGTGGAGATCAAATATAAAGAAAGAGACTGCTTGTTTTCCTGTTCTCCAACAAATATTATAACACAGCAAGTAATATATAACTTATTGAAATTTTCACTTCGTATACCTTAAACCAAATAATGTAGGCGTAAATCAGTTACACAAATATCAATATATTTTCAGTTTGTAAAATTGATTTAAAGCTTTTGTGTGTTCAGATATAGATTTGTTCAAAATAGTTTAATTAAATGCATAGACCTGTGTGTTTAATATCAAAACAGTGCTGTTAATGGTTTGCCTCCTTTTGTGTGGTGTCTGAAGAACTTAAGAGGGTAAGCTCACCAAAGCAGGAACCCATTTCGTTACAAGTGTTAAATATAGAAAGGAGGAGTGGCTGCATGGTTTTCACATCGTCACATTTTTTTTTCTTTTTGCATGTAATTTGACACCACCATCACTCCGGAGTATAGGCGCTAAGACAAAAGATACCGTCTGGGTGCACAGTTTTTAACTTTTACAACACAAATACTTAAACAATTATTTTTCATTGTACTCTAGTGAATTGTAAAAACTTCAACAGTGGACCTCTTAAATCTATTGTTCACATTTTAGGTGACAAATCAAACACAAACTGATGGGTAGTAGAAAAGAAAACTCTGGTGTCTACAGCGCTTTAAAACAATCGACCAATCAAAAAGGAGTTAGACAGTAGGCGGGATGTCTTGTGAGGATTGACATGATATTCCTCCAATGGAAACCCCCGGTGGTCGACATGGTCCAATCAGGTATGGCTTTGATCCGCTGTATCCAACGAGAGTAGAGTTTCACCGAGCTCGAGAGAAAAGCGGAGAAGAGTGGACATCATTTCTCTTTCAGCGTCTCTTTGGACTATCCACACGAAGGCAAAGAGCCAAGAAATAAAATCTTTTTCTGAAAGGGAATATAATTTATACTTTAACTCACCTAAATAAACCATGGCCGACACCGCTGTTGACAAGACCGCACCTGCAGAGGTTACAGCCAAGGTGGGTTTCATTCAAATTGTCTTCGGTTAAATAGTCGAGTGAAAAGATTTTGGTAACTACTTTTCTTTTTTAAGTTGCACTGTTCGTGTTCATTGAGTTATCTTAACCTTCATTGTTAATTTCAACGTGAGCGATAACTATACTTCAGTTGAAATAGTAGTTCAGATAAATGGCAAATACATTTACAATATGTTTAAATATCATTTTTTTTCGACAACCAAATACCACAGAGGAGACTAATTATTTTTATTTCCAGCGTCGTCATCCTAATATATTGTCTGGAAAATCTAAAAAAAATTGATGTGATTTGGCTAAAGTATGATTTAAAAAGTCTTGTTGAGCAGACAAAGCGGTACAGCTGGTGAAGCTGCTGTGGGCGGGAATCCACAGCAGCTTTCACGTTACATTGACGTTTTGTTAAAAAAAAAAAAAAAAAAGGTTCAATGTTGCTTCCAATTAGTTATTTACATCGACTACCTTTCATTTGACTTTATCAGAGCCATGGGAAACTATTTTCTTTCAATCAAAACCAGACGTGAAAGTAGCGTGTGCCACTTCAGAATAAACTGTTGGCTGATTGAATCATTCGGGCTTTTATTTTGTAGGAGCTGAAAGAGAAGAAAGAAGTAGAACTGGAGGAGAAGGAGAAGGAGAAAAAGACCGACAACGGGGACGCACCTGCCAATGGCACAGTGAGTTGCAGACGAGGACCAGTCTCATGGCCTTTTGTCTTAGCACCCCTCATCATGCAGGTGTCGCTGCGCCTGCCTCCCCCTCCTGTTCAGCTGCTCTCCACACAGCGCTTTGTTTGGGTTGTGAAACGGCACAGATGTTAGTGAGCAAGTCTGAGGACGTCTCCATTCGTTCTCTTGTTTAGCGTGGTAGCTAATCCTCTTGGGAATAGTGATAGCTTCATTCACATGCCTTTTTTTTTTTATCATCCCCTGAGGAGTCTAAACATGCAAGACTGTGGGAGGATTATGTCAAATATGCTTGGGATTTCATATTTGTTTTTGTTTGTTTTTTCTAACTTCTTTGCAACATTGTCCATTGCCTAAAACCATTTTTTTTTTAAATAAAATAACAATTACTGAATATGGTGTGTTATTAGACTAACATGTCCCTCTCTTCTAACAGAATGGTGCTGATCACAGTGACAAAGTAGAGAAAAATGGAGAAGAGAAACACAAGAATGGAGATGGTATGTGCACATACAGCAGTGTTGTTAGAAAAAGGGCAACTACTTTGTTAAACTGATGCTATTTCATGAGTGGCCCTTAATTTAAAATACTACCTATCTACACCAAAATGAAACTATGTTTCATCTGAAGTGACAAACTGTTCTTGCAGAGAATGCAGAGGAGGAGGAGGAGGAGGAGGCGCCCCCTGCTGAGGAGACTGATGCACAGCCAGTGAAGCGTGCAGCTGAAGAGGAGGAGGTAAGTTGTCACCAGGACAAGATGCACAACCATTATCAACTGTTTTGAATTTGTTGACCCACCTGAAATTACATATAAGCTAACCCTTAAAATATGTACCTTTTTTTTCTTTTCTTTTTTAAATAGGAGAAAGTTGAGACAAAAAAGCAGAAGACAGAGAAAAATGGAGATTCAAAAGAGGCAAAGGTGGAAGCTTAAGTCTCTGCCTTGCTACCTGTTTGCAGCACTGTCCAACCAGCCTGGTCAACATCTTGTTATAGAGCTTGTGCTTTCTGTACCTTTTGAGAAAATCTTTCTTTTTGTTCGCTCCCATGTTATCACATTGCACTGGAGTCCTGAAACAGAGTGGCCTGCATCCTTTTTTTTATGAAATGTTATTTATTGGTCTTTAAAATGAGCTTTTTTTTTTATTTGTACAAGAGGGCCACATCATGAGATCAGTTTGATTTTCAGTTCTTGAGGTTTTATATCAGTATGTTCGAAGCACAATCTCTATTGTCAGTGCTGACCAGATGATTCATTCATACGGGCAGCTGCTCACTCCCTTCAAGGCTCATGTTGACCTCTCAGATTCACTTAAGGACCAAAGATAAGTTTTAAGCAGGGGCTAATGGACAGTTGCTAGCATTATTAGTTGGGCAAAAATTATTTGTGTTAAGCTGCTACTTAATCCTTGGCTTGCCTGCCCTGTTAACATAACAGATGGTGCAAATGAATAAAGGGGCTCTGTCTTCAGCCTCCATGACAAGATAAGTTGATCTTGTTTAATGGAAGCTGTATTTTGCCACGTTAATTAACCCCTCTTAAATCTTAAAGCTTTGGTCATTTGTTCTGTATGCATTCCACGCAAGTTTGTACCATTTATACTTTGTTTTTCTTATGTTTTCAATGAGTTTCATGTTATGGCTGGGTAGCCCAGTTTTGTGTCCAAGACTGCCTTTTTCAGAAACAGAATGACATTCGGTTACTTCAGCCACTGCTTTGTATATTCTGACTAAAAAAAATAAATTGTCTTTTTACTTAAGTATATCTTTTTTGTGTATCATATCATTACTGCCTTCTAAAACCATGTTTTAATAAGCAGATGATGTCAGTTTACCCCATTTTCCTTGACATGGAAAATGGCTAGCTGAGATGCAGGAAGGAACAGGAATAATCTTATTCATTTAGTAATGGAAACGTGAACCGAATCAATTAATGCTTGTCTCCTAGCTCCCTCCTGTGGTGAATTTGAATATTGCCTTTTCCTTTTGCTCAAGTCAACTTGGGTGGCAACTAGAGAAGTCTTAAATGGTTATTAGTATAAAAAAGAAAGAAAAAAGAATGATTGACACAGGAGTCCAAAATGGCAAAATGATCATTTTAGTTGAACGGAACCCTGAATAAAAGTAGCTTTTACAGTCACACTGCTGAAATTGAGCAATAGGTGGAAACAACACAAACCAATCTGTTTTATCTGAAGCAAGCTGCAAAAGCATGATCCATACAATACATGTTTCCTCAGAAACATTAGCATGGCATGCTCCAGTCAGTTCAGGATGCTTTAACAGTAGGTGATAGTGACATTCTGCTGAGGCAGCAATTAAAACCGCCTCTGTAATGTTGGATATTCACTTTGTTGGCTAGTCAACGAAACCATCAAACAATATGTACGGAGATGAACCTTATGTTCAGGCCCTGAAGTCACGGCGTTGGCCTGTAATGAAGGCAAACAGATAAAGTATACTGTTTGCCATGAGACAACCGATTTAAAACATATATCACATGTACTGTTCTGCTGATGAAAATGGCTTCTTCAGGATGGAAAATTAATCAATTTTGAATGCCCTGTGAGCAACTTGGCTAACAAATGTAAGGTCATCACTATATTGACTTGATGGGCTGAGAGCATGGTGGAGGCAAAGCCTACTTCTTTAAGCATGCGCCCTAAAGATCAAAATCAGCACTCCCTGCTGGCTCTATGAACCCCCAGTCTTTTCTGTCAGTGTTGTCCACCCCCAGGGTAACCCACAGTTCACATGAGTCTTCTCCCTGTTTGCTGTTCTTCTGTTTTGTTCGGTTTCCGACTGAATGCTGATTCACACCCCAGTTTCAACTTCTCCTCTTCCTGATAATGACAAGAATCACTGTCATTATTACAATCGCATGGCCAGGAGTAGGATGACAGCTCACAGCTGTCCGTGGCTTAATGAGGGACCAGACGCAATAAGTGGCCAGTATAACTTTTTGTTTTGTTTTTTAAGTTAGCCAGTGTTGGTGTGCATGGTGTGTACAAGCATGTGTAAAGCAGAACTAGATCTATGCTAATTACTTGCTTAGTTTGCATTTTCCCCATACTAGAGACTTAAGATTCCCCAAGCACCAAACTGAGATAAACGGGGATAGCAGGACAGTCTTAAATTAAATAATTAATGGACTGTCTGGAGAGTGTGTATTCTATAAGTGTAAAAAAATGTGAGCAATATGAAGCCCTTCAAGATTGTAAGTGTGATTAAGCTTTGTTCTGCTTAACATGAATATGAAGTAGGTGTCTGCTAAATTATGTCAGAAGAGCTCTTGAGTAAATGGAGTGAGTCAGTGTGTGAGGTCACTGGTAGCACATTCATCTAGTCAGAAAAATCCCACCTAAGGTGTGATGCTACTATGCTAGCTCAGAGAAACAGGCAGGTAGACATTCCCTTGGCCATTAGACCGAAACAAAACATTAACACAAGGCTTTTGAGAGATTACATTGCAGCTCATGCAGACGTTAGGCAACTGACAAAAGGAAGAAAAAGAGAGGGAAAGCTGTGGTTAGCCTGCACACAGAGATCAACATTTCTAAACTAGACATCAACAAGCAAGAAAAGAAGCAAAGGATTGGACATAAGAATGGCTGAGACGTACCTATACTCAAATAGGTCAGACAGAGTATCACACACACAAATCCATTTGTCACAGCCTGTTCATTCAAAACTTCACACACATTCGCTAAGGAAAAATGCATGGGCGACACGTGCACTCACTCACACACACACACACACACACACACACACACACACACACACACACACACACACACACACACACACTGTATGAACACACTGGTCATGTATACACATATTTGATTGGTGGCCAATGTCTGTCTGTCTGTCTGTCTAGCTCTGAGGAAAACAGTGAGGAAAAGTGTAACACAATATGTGTCATTGTGCTGTACAGTGTATTTGTCCTGTATGTTTTAAAGGTCAACACACTCAGACACTAAGCAACAGCGTGATAGCGTGTTTGCTGTTATAGTATGTGTACGGGAGGTTAGCTAAGTTCATAGGCTACTCTAAGTGTTCACTAATAGTGGCTGGGTCTCGCTTTCGGGGTGCTCACCCTCAGGGGGGGGCAGGTGGTACACCACGCAGAGAGAGGAGTACACGCAGCCAACGAATGACATCAGGCTTGAAAAGTACATCACTCCCTGGGCCCCACCCACCAGTGAGGTCAGAGGTCCCATCGCCACAGAGACCAGGATCTGAGCCAGGAAGTACTGGCAGCTAAGCAGAGAGATGTCCACCCCCATCCCTCGTTTGGTCCCTTCCTCTGATGAGCCACAAAACTGAGAAAAATAATCAGATGAATCAGTTATTTGTTTAATGTATGAAAATACATACACTTTATATATAAGAAGTGGATGTAGCCTCTTGGTTTAAGATGATGACAATGCAAAATGTCTTAAACCTGCATTCGTTTTAAGAGCAAGGAGAGGGAACTGTGTTTGCAAAAATAATTCAGTGCATGATGACAAAATTACTCTTTTTTTCCTCAGCTAATTTATCGCCTCAGTACACATTTTTCTAATAACTTTATGGTCTCAATAGCAAGTTTCAAGTTATCTTCATTTCACATGGCAGCAATTTTCTTTGGAGGTATACTCAGGGTGAGGAACTCAGATTATGTGATAACGTTATTCTGCTGTGTTCCAGTTTGTGAGTCTTGAAAATGTAGAAGCTGAGAATCATTAATATCTCATTAATATCTTCTTGACTAATGCTCGAACTTAAAGACAATGAACAGTGAAAATCAAGAGGGAAATCTGGCCAAATTTGTAACTTAAACCAACACATTAGACAGCTGCTAACATTAGCATCCAACATCTTTGTATCTTACATTATGTAAGCTGTGAAGTAAAATTTAACATTTGAATCTAATGTTAGCCAGGCATTTGCACCTAGGAGAACATTTTCAGACAACATGGAGAATCTAGAGGGAAATCTGGGCATATTTGAAGTTAAAACAACACATTTGATTACCAATAAGATGCAAAAAGGCAACAGCTAACGTCAGCATTTAATCACTTCATACTCTACGTTAGCTTTGAAGTAAGTTTCAATCTTTTAGTGTTATATTAGCTAGGAATTTATACCTATCCTATTGCAGTGTGTTAACACTTACTAACCACAGTATAAGCTTTGTGGCACTTCCTGGCTAACGGTATTATAATTTGTTAGGCGGCTGATAGGTAACTTTAACAGTAGTTGTACTAATTGATTATTAAGAAGGTTTGTTTTTCAGATGAAATATGGCCAGTTCCCACACTAGATTTCCACTGTTCATTCTTTTCAGTTGCTGATGAAATGATAACACTTACGGATACTCTTGATTTATTTGATTTACGACCTGGATCACAGCAGTTTGACATTATAACAGCATGTGAGCTTCCCCTACCTGAGGATGGCGTCAGAGGAAATTGGCTGCTGTTGAAAACATGGTAATGCAGTGTGATTACCATGGTAGAGTAAAGATAATTACAAGGCAGCGTTTGCTTTAGGGCTGTGCAGCCCATGAGTGACGGATTGCCATCACTCAAACCTGTCAACTACGACAGAGTTTAAGCTACGGGTATTTTTCCTGGTGACCAGACATCAGTATGCAGAAATCTCGAACTCAAGGCATAAAAAAATTGTAGTTTACAAACCAATCAATGAAGACACAGTGCTACCTCCACTTATTAAGTACAGTCTTGTGTGTAAAGGTATACTTCAACATTTTTGGTAAATGCCCAATTTGCTTCATATATAAACTATACTGACTGTTTTCGACTACAGAGGCATCTGTCTAATTTAGCAAAAACACTTCAAAATCGGATACCTGCTAGAAAACTTACATTTGAAATCATTTTATAAATGTTTTTTGTTGAAAATCCAACTAACAGAGTTTGAGAAAGACTACAAACTTTGAAAAAACTTGCCTGCTATTCAAAGTACATTTGTTTCAACACCTCTAAAGCTCGTAAAATAGTTTGGCATATAAGCCCTTTAAAGCCACAAAGTATTTATTTTTTTACTTCTCTTAACAATATGAATAAACTTGAGATAACTTGCTCATTAGAGGAAGTAAGAGGTGGTGATTTTGTGGATTGTGTTAACCTGTGCCAGTCTCTTTGCAAAGGTATCCAGCTGTTGGCCGGGGCTTCAAATTTAGTGTGCAGACGTTGGATTTGGGATCAATCCTTAATCTAACTTTTAAGAAAAAAAAACAATTTCCCAAAATGTTTCTCTATTAATTTTTGTTATTCCTGGTAAAATATAATTTAGAAAAAGACTGCAGATATAAAAACGTGCATATCTAGGTACTCACCTGAGGGCTCTGGTAGTATTCACACAGCAGAGAGTAAGGCAGCGTGCATAGAGAGGAGAAGAGCACCCCGTAGGTGACACACAGAGAAAGTACCACATAGAGGTTGGTGGATAGTGTTGTTAGGCCTGTCCCCAAACCAAATGCCAGGTAGGCAAAAAAATACAGTGTGCGAAGAGAGAAACGCTCCTCAAGTTTCTCCAATATGGCTGGAGGAAGAGGAAGAAACCCCAAGAGAAACAAAGGAAACAGATGAGAAGCTTGCCAAAATTCAGAAGGCAAATTCTTTGTGAAATGACTCCGCCCTGACCAGAGCATTTTCAAATACATTGTGATTATGATTGTAGCTTACCTGAGTAGAAAGCAGCACTAAATGCATAGATGCACATGCCCCAGCAGCCCATGCTAACACCAGCATTGTAGCGTTCATAAGCCTCAGAGTCGTGGGGTGCCTTGGGGTCTCCTTCAAACACAACTTCCCCCATGAAGTCAGTGTAGAAGAGCAGCATTCCTTCAAAGGACAGCCAGCCTATAAAGTAACAATACGCACATCATTAACTACCAAATACCTTATAATACTGTTTTAAAGGTGTTGCAAGATTTTTGTCGCAGAGCAAATGTACATACGGATTAATCTCACCCAAAAAGTGATTTGTGCATAAACTCCGCAGAGAGGGCGGCATCCTGTAGATGGCTATACACAGAAGCTTTAATGACATTTGGCATTCTCCTGTCTCCACACTCTCACTCAGATCACTCTCATATCGCACCCCATTCAGCAGAATGTTTGCAACCTTCATTAGGGGGAAAAAAAGACATTGTGTTCAAACATACTGTGGTTGATACTAGTAAACACATTTAGAAATTTCCTGAAAAAGGGTCCGACCTGCTGCCTGAAGGTCACTGTTCTCCTCTGTCCATCCTCAGAGGCAACAAGCTGACTTGCCATGGAATCCTCTATCAGTGCAAGGCTCTGGGGTCGCTTTAGGATACCAGAAGAAGAGCGCCGATGTGACCCTGAAAAGGATTGAACTCCAGATGTGACCTGAGATGCTTCAATGGATTGTGCATCTCCCTTAGGCAGTAGCTCTTCTGGATCTTGAGCTTCCCCTGATTGATGAGACACCACATCGGCCAGGGTCTGTCCTGCAGAATGACTCCCTGACCCCTGTGTAGACTCGTGGGGAGGAGGGGAATCACCTGGAGGCAGGGGAACAGTGGTCGAGTTGGAGGCTAGGCCCTGTGGTGTTTGTGGGCCTGTGTAGCAGTTTATGAGAACACTGTCTATATAGGAGGTTCCTAATGATGAGGCAAACTCGTTGATGCCATTGATCGAGCTGTCCCTGCTTATAAAGCTGCCATATTTTGGAGTGAGGGGGCTCAGGGGCGATATTGGGCTTGTGAGGCCAGCACAAAGGCGTGCACTGGCACTGCAAGAATGGCCCATGGGGTCAGTGTTACATGAATTGGAGAAATCATAGTTGTAAAGACCTTCCTCATCGTCATCATCAAGTCCAAAACCTGGAGGAACAGGAGGAGATGGAGGAAGCGGGAGGTTGGGGCTTTTTAGATGAGCTTTGCTGGAGTTCTTGTTTGGGTGGCTCATTGGTAGGGGCCTTTCAGGGATACTGAACAGAGTCATGACTGTGGCAAATACCAAAGTGACACTCGTGAACATAAATATGACCCGCAGTTGACCTCCGACTGACTGTCCAAATTTTGTCTGGTCCCAGTTGATGCCACCCACAATATAGCCAAATCCACCTCCCAATCCTGTAGTGAAACAAACAAAAGTGCCTTTCTGAATGAGTGAAACTGTCATAAAGCTTAATTTCAGATCCGCACCTGTTCTCTTACCTGCCAACAGCGCATGTATGTTCAGCCCCCGATCTTGGTCTTCTGGGCAGCACACATCCATCATGTAGGCATGGCTTGGGTTGTCAGCTGAATCAGCACTGAAGTCCATCAGTACCACACCACAAATTGTCAGAAAAATTCCCCACCTGTGATTTGATGCTGTGTCAGCCATCGCAACTCCAATGTCCCGCCCATTCAGCACCAAGGTCAGACCGACTAAAGCGCCTTCAGAGATAAGCAGCAGAGTTTTCTAATGTTAAAACAGGAGTTAAACAGACATGCTTCTAAGTGTTAAAAAAAACATACAGAAAATCACAAGTGCTGACAAGAGATGGACAGACTGTGAAATATACAGATATTCATCATAACAATTTAGCCTAATGCAGATTCCAATACAATGTTTTTTCATGACCTCTTTGGAATTCTTTTTGTCGTCTTTTAAATTAGCTTTTTGATTGGGTGTATATGTCCCTCCTCTTGAAATGTCACTAGAATATGTCTCACAAACTGCATGTTGATTATCTTTCTCACAGACAGTGTAAAGACTTCCAAACTGCAGACATTTTTCTCCTATTACACAATGAAAACAAATCAGTTTGTCCTACAAGCAACTTCTTCTGCCCAAAGAAAAACCTCTTCTCTGAATCAGTAGTTATGCTAACTAGCCAGTATTGAATTGGCACCACAGTTCACATCAGACTGACAGCTAACATCAGTGCATGCCACATTATAAGTTGATAGCACGATATTTGTCAACAGCTGATGTTTCAGCCGATACAAGTCAAGTTGTGGAACTATTTGCGTTGGCAAATCAAAATTAATGATTTATTCAAAAATAATAATGATCTGTTGTTGCGTATTACAGTTTACTATTATGAGATCTGTAGTATAAAAGCAATATCACACTCAAGGGTTGTGCTGTTGTACTGAATAGCAACATGGCTGTCACCCTGTGGCCTTGTGCTATCTTTGTTGCATCATGTTTGCCATCCTATTTAAGTTGTCTATGAAAGTGGCAGGCAGATACAAAGTTACACCACGTAATGTATCTAAGTACAAACTGATAGCATCCATTTCTTACCTATAGCCAAAGCTAAAATAAAGGGTCTCCTTCGCCCAAACCGGGATGTACAAGTATCACTCCACGCTCCAATGAGAGGCTGAACGAGAAATCCTGAAAGCCAAAGACAGGAGTCAACATTAATACTCAATGAAGCTAGACCTTTACACAACATTGCTACTCAAATCTTACCATACGATTCACTTACCCAGTATAGGACTTATAAACCACACCAAGCTGTAGAACTGATCAGGCAAGCCCATCTGTAGGAGCACAGGGGTAACATAAGCCGTCTCCATGGCATAGCTAAACTCAATACCAAACAGTATGCTGCCATTGAAGAGCAACTCTCCGAAGGTGCGTCTTGGGGGAAGCTCACTAAGGTCCAGCTGGTCCAGGGGACAGGGTGTATTTGGTGGGGGAGGTGGTGAAGGTCTTATTTGCTTCTGACGCTTTGGCTGTCTCTGAAAGTTGTTGGCTCGGTGACTGAGGTGCCGAATACTG
This sequence comes from Labrus mixtus, assembly GCF_963584025.1. NCBI lineage: Eukaryota > Metazoa > Chordata > Actinopteri > Labriformes > Labridae > Labrus > Labrus mixtus. The sequence goes on along the minus strand of NC_083618.1, from coordinate 13,479,360 downwards.
GACGTTGGGAAGCTAGCAGTTTTGGGTAGTGAGTTCCTCCAGGATCTTTCCTGAGATGTAGATGACCCCTCCCCTGAACTGTAGAGAAGGGGGTCACTGGGGGTACCCATACCCGGAGATGACATCTCTCTCAAGCCAGCTTACACTGCAGAAAAAGAAAGGGTGAAACATGCTTAAACCTGTTTTTCATGTGTTAGAAGTGTTCCAAGATCATCTCAATGAAACATGGTAGTCATGTGAGTAACTTAATGATTACGTTGTGTTACTAAGAGGACACTGCAGTGATCGGCAGTGATGGGCACGACGCACTGCAACCAATGCGCATGTTAGTGTTGTGCGCAAAGCCCATGTGCTCGGCGTGGCTGACTACAGCAGTGTGGGATGCGGCATCGCTCTCATGAATGCTGTTTCCATTTTAATTTTTTATGGAGGATGCTCAAATCGGACACAATGGGGCCTCGGGATGTGGTGGTGATGATGGCTTTCGATATTGACAAGGACAATGTATCAATGTCGTTCAAATTTAGACGTTACATTTGACCGAAATAGCTCCTTCATGCAGCCAAATAGACAATCGATTGCTTTTGTAAAAGTCTAATCGACATATCATGCTTATTTTCGGTATTTTCCCTTAATTTATATTCTGATTTTTCAAGGTGAAGACCACACAATCGACTTAAGGCGATGAAGGCGTGCAAACTGAAACGTGAAATATGATAATTACCTTATCGCTGATGCTCGTCATTTATTGCGGCAAACTGTGATGGTAAACTGACCGAGTGTTATAATTCATTTGTATAAATATAAACGGTGAATGTATTACTCGAGTCATGATTGTTGTTTAGTTTTTCCTTTCCTGCAGTCATCCCCCCGCTCTCTCCTCCGTCCCTTCTCCTTCCCCCTCTTCTCCTACCCCCCTTCGCCTCTTCCTCCCGGTCTCTACCGTGACGTCACGCCCCACCCTGCAACATCAGCACCGCGGTCTGTTGCCTATAGGCCCACCTACATGCACTGTACATCCTCTACTCCAATACAAAAACAGTATTCTTGAGGTCAGAGATGCACTTAAGAGGACAATAGTCAGCCAATGGTTTGTAAAGCCACTTGCTCACAGTTCACTGTACTCATGAGTGTAAATGTTATTAACTGTAGTTACCTGCTTACTGCTTATTCTTCTGGTCTTATAATCTATGTATTTTGTCTTCGTTGTTTTTTGTCTTTTTTGTCTCTTATTCGTTTTAATTGTACTCTCGACGTCATTGTAAATGAGGGCTTGCCCTCGATGATTTCTCGAGAATAAATAAAGGTAAAATGAAATAAAGCGACTATTAATATTGTTTAAAACGTAGTCAGTGGCTGCACCGAACACTCTTTCAAACACCTTTTTAGAGCCCCTTAACTAAGCTGGTCAATGTAAACTAATGTTCTGCTTTGACCACAGACGATGTCGAGAAAGAAGACATGTTGGTTTAATTAAAAGCCTATCATATAAGAAATGAAGACATTTAAATGATGACACTGGAGACTGTAAGGTTTTTTTCTTCTAGTGTCTTGTTGCTGTGTTAAAAGATGTTGGTGATGTGTGTTTTTTGCAATATACCTATAATGTCAATTCAGATCATTTACTCAATCAGAGAAAGTGAAAACTGGTGTGCACATGGGTTATAAGCAGTTTGAGACAGCACAGTATGGACCGAGGGTCCTATTGAATCTTTTTTCACAGCAGACTTTTAGACTTGTCACAGCAGGAAAAATGTAAACCAATATGGGTGGCTCAGTTTTCCAGTGAAAACGTTTACCAGTAGATTAATACAATGTTCAAGTAGAGGTCTATACAGGTATGCAATTATAGGTATATGAGAAAGTTTATTACATATACTGTACATTGGTCACATGAAAAACAGATTTATTTAAGGTAACTGCAGAAAATAGATTCATCATATATTTTTATTCTAATAAGAATTTGAATACAACATTGTATACACTTGAGGCTGCATGAGGGCATGGAAACAACCTGTTTCTATTCATTTTCACAAACCACAGCTTTTGTGTTTCTGAAACTGAAAATTTCTGTTTTTACACTCTGTAAGTCATGCAACACACACATAGGCTGAAATATACACACATGCACAAACAGGATCCTATGGACATGCACTAATGGAGAGATGTCAGCGTGATGGACCTGCCCACAGCGGGCGCTGATGGTGGGGAGGGGGTTTTGGTGCCTTGCTCAACGGCACCTCGGCAGTGCTCAGGAAGTGATCTGGCACCTCTCCAGCTACCAGATCAACTTCTATATTTGGTCCGCACCGGGGCTTAAACCGGCAACCCTCCGGTTCCCAACCCAAGTCCCTACAGACTGAGCTACTGCCGCCCTAGGCCTATGGGCTATATTATTGATCCTATATACATGATGGATAAAACATATAATGTCTCTAAATCTAAACTGCAGGAAAATTGCTATTATCATGGCTTACATTTCTGTTTTATTTTCTCTTTTTATTTTATTTTAATTTGTAAAGCACTAACCCTGTTTTGAAAAGTACTGTATTACATACAATAATAGTGTATAATTTTTTTATTTCATTTTTCTTTTACGAAAGTACAATGGTTGGATACACTTCAACCCCTTGCTGCCAAACAGAATAAGGAGGGTTTTCCAGGAGTTCAGAAAAAACAGACAAATTGGACTAAGCAAACAGCTTGGCCTATAAGAAGCAAATCAAAGCGACCTATGAAAGCAAACAAAAGCATGGTAATAAATCACATTACCTTTGAGCCCTGCTGTTACACAACTTATGTAACTCTTATGCAATATAACGTTTTATCAAAACTTTATATTTCCTAATCTTCAGTCCTGAGTTCTTTTAAGGTGAACTTAATAATTTTTTAAGGTGCAGTATAAGTTAAAAAATTAAACTCATATGAATATTGAATCAAAAACAATGGTCAATTGTTTTAGTGAGGTCATTTACTACAGTCTATAGGTAAGGTGCACGTGCTTGAAGTGGCCCTTATTTTGCAAAGCCCCGCCTCCGTTCAAAATATCGGCGCTGTGATTGGCTCATTTTTCAGCACCAACAAAACCTGATTGCTCTCCGGCGTTCAGTGGGCGTATCAGGATATACTTGTTTTGCAACTTTTAGTGCGGTCTTTACTCAAACATCATATTTGTATAAGAACATATACCGTTGAATTTAACAGGTTAAAGTCAGTGCAGCTCCGTCGCTGAAAATGGCAAACGTCGACCTCGCCCAAGTTGGAAAGAATTTGTTGAAGAGTGGTGAAACTGGAGAGGTAACTAAAGAAATACATCTGGGTGACTGTTTAGCCAGAAGTCTGGATGCATATGTTTTACCTTTCCTATCTGTGTAGTACGAATTTGCTCTCGTCTGATACTACAACCTGCTGAGAGGTAGACGCATCCACCTTCAGAGTCGTGTGTTCCCTGCTGAGAGATAAACATTCTAGGCTATTTAACCTGCAATTACATCACAGCCTTGCTTTAAGTGCTGTTAAATGAAGTCTCCAGGGTGACATAAGGACGATCTGAAGGGAATACATGTGAATATATGTCGTAATATTGTTTTTTGGTTTTTTTTTACTATTTGATCACAGATAGCATTTACATTTTGGAACAAGTCTACCTGCAAGCATGTCCCATATGTTACCTGTCTTATGGTCTCATGGTGAGTTTTTCCTTTTAAGAATGTGGAGCTGCAGTCTCTGTGGCAGGACCAGCCGGTGGTCTTGTTCTTCCTGCGCAGGTTTGGCTGTCAGGTGTGTCGGTGGACGGCGTCAGAGGTCAGCAAACTGGAGCCGGAGTTGAGAGCCAGTGGTGTAGCCCTGGTAGGCGTTGGACCAGAAGAGTTTGGGTTGAAGGAGTTTAAGGAAGGAGGGCTTTTCAAAGGATGTAAGCTCTCTCTCACTCATCTAATGCAATTATGGGTATTTTCCGTTATTTGAGTTCACTTACATAATTCTCTGAACTGAACAATATGTACCGCTTTAACAATCATGAACCAAATTAAGGGAAAACAATCTTCACATAAGGCTTATTTACAAAAGTCTTTAATCGGATAAACAAAACCTATTGTTACCCTACAGCCTTAATTGGTAATTTCATTACTTTAACACAGAAAATTACCAAACTGCTTATAAACAACAGAAGACCAGCGTTTCCCAAAGTGTGATGTGTTTAATGGACTGTGTCTCAGAAAACAAACAAACAAACAAACAAACTTATCCAGTAAAATAGATTTTAGACAGTGCAGCTCAGATGCTGTCTTCTGGTCAAATAAGCCAGGTCTTCAATCAATCAATCAATCAACTTTTATTTGTATAGCGTCAACTCATAACAAGTCTTGGAATAATAATATCAGAAACCCTTATTTTTCTTTTTTTTTTTGTGAACTTTGGGAAGAAGTTAATTTATGTTACATTGGAAATAAAACACAAATGACAGATTATTTTCACAGAGCATAATCTCTGATGCACAGCCGTCAATTGTGACCTTTCACAAGGTTCTTTGTCATCCTTTTACAAATTAAAGTGTACTACAGAACAGTACTACAGGGTGTGAACGAATCAGACATGCTTACTGAAATCATCACTGGCATTGTCTTGTATTTTTATAAGAATGTAAATAATCCACAATCACCTTCTCTTCTAGCCCTTTATGTTGATGAACAAAAGAGAACCTACAAGGATTTGGGCTTTAAAAGGTGAGCACAGTAAATCCAAACAAATGAATTTTTTTGCTTTAAAATGAAGATACGTTGATTAATTTATTTTTCAAGGGACTTAATCTGCAATAAATCTTAGCAATATATATGCCGCTCTTTTGTTAATAGATGAATTGTTTTCATTTAATTAATTTTAAAGCAAGTGAGTCAGAATCATATTGAAATAAAGAAATCAAGAAATCCAAAATACCTGCCTTTATATGTTATATAAATGTCTAATTGAGAAACTGTGTCTTTTCAAACCCAGGTACACAGCCATTAGTGTGGTTCCTGCTGCTATGGGGAAGAGAGTGCGAGAAGCGGCTTCAAAGGTAGACAACTTCATGATTTTTCTTTGTTTTTTTTAAATGCTTTAATAAGTCATAAGAGCAGGGGGAGATGCACAATGACATTCTAAATTCTGACTTCATGTTTCCTCTACTGTTTGCAGGCCAAAGCTGCTGGCATCCAGGGAAACTTCTCAGGAGATCTGCTCCAGAGTGGAGGCATGCTCATTGTAGCTAAAGGTACAGTCTCCATACAATAGAAGATGATATTAGGATGGTTCTCTCTTTTGAAAGTGTATGTGTGAATGAAAAGAACAATAGCTCAAAACATATATACACCAGGGGGAGTCCAACATGTTAATGACCTTGCATTGGCATTAAAGGGGCTATATGTAACTTTCAAAAATACTGCGTTTGTAGTGATACCGCATGGTCGTTAGTCGAAATGCACCAGTAACCTGTTGCTCGCTCTCCCTCGCGTGCTCGTCATACGTGCTCGTACGTACACAAACGAGCATCATCATCGGCCGCGAAACACTGGATATTTACCGGCATAATGTTTACAGAGGAGGTAAGTGGTCATACACCTGTGAAAGTATGTGAAGGAGTCTGTGTGTCTGTATTCATTCTCCATCCTACAAACGACAGGCTCTGCAGGCTCTGGCTGAGAGCAGGAGTGTGTGATGAGTTTGTCCGTCTTTGAGAGCTCCTAGGATTGAAGTGTGTGGAAGTCGGCCTCTGGCTGTGGAGGTGAAGACCGGGAGTGTGTGATGAGTTTGTTCTGTTGATCTCTGTAAGCGGAGTGAGGAGGACGTTGAGAACGTGCATAAAATGTCACTTCCTGGAGCTTTTGCGGAAAATACGACCCGGGGAAACATTTTATACAGGCAACACAGATAGACAGTGAACATCTCTTCAACTCTTTCACATCAGTTAACCATTCGCTAATTAATGGGCGATAAAAAAGGATTTATACATATAGCCCCTTTAATAAGGCAGATGTTTGTCTGATCATTTGAATGGAAATAAAGTGCAGATTGCAGTTCATTCTCTAGAGGGCACTGCTGTATCACATTACTGAAGTGAAGCTTGAAGTTCACAGTAAGCTTTACAAAGTGTGCATTAAGTGACAGCATTTTGTAGTGTTTCTGACTCCTGTCACTCATACTCTATTATCTTTTCTAAAAAAAACATCTTCCTGGAAATGTGTATGCACAAAGTCAAAACACACCAAATTACAGAACTAAAAACTCAATCAACATTTTTAGGAGAGCTTTCCATAGACCCTCGAGTATCATATTATTTGCACTTGCAGGTGAGGCAAAGACTCATCTAAGAGATGTAAAAATGCACAGCATTTGGCCCATCCAAGAGATTTTTAAGCAGAGTTATTTTTGTGTGTGTGTGTGTGTGTGTGTAAACCTTCTGTCCAAACCTTAGAGTGAGGGAGGTGCACGCTCCGTTAGTTTGCAGGTACTGTCTTGTATGGTGTGGTTTGATTATATTGTTTGTTATGGAAGGAAATCGGCTTGAGAAGGTATATTTATAACCAGTGGCGAATGTGATTCTAGAGTCTTTCGGGGCCCTAGTCAAAAATTCACAGGGGGTCCCAACCAGCGTTCATCAACATGTTATTTGTTTATTTGTTAGAATATGAGTATAAGTATACCCGAGAGCTCAGCTATTCTTCCTGGGGTCCACAGTAAAAAACAACAGGAATATGAAGTATATGTTATAATCTTACACCAACAAAAAACAAAACAACATTTTAGCATATTTATATTTATATTTCCAAAGTACACATTAGTATCATTTTCAAAATGTAAATATAAAAAAACATAAACAATTTTCTAATTTTAAAATACAGGTAGGAAGAACAATAAAAACCAGAACAACAAACTTAGTTAAGTTGATTCAAGTCAAAAGATCTTTGAAATGTGGGCCTTACTGAAAAGGAGCCAGTGTTCACATTATTAGAATGTAAAATATTGAACAGTAAATTGTATTTATCTTCAAACAAAAAAGGTAATACAATGCATGTATACACCTCTCTTTATTGGGCTTGATGAAACATTAAAATTCAAAAACCATACTGATATCCTCATCAGCAAACTAACTTCCCTGTTAATTATTGGAAAAGTGTGATTGCTCCCTCAGTTCTAGATTATGGTGATTTCTTGTTAGACATGCTGCTGCTTCCACCTGTAAATCCCTAGACTCAGTTTCACTTCATAGACTCAAAACCGGAGATCCCCAGAGCACTCGTCATTGTATCCTGTATAAGAAAGTTGGCTGGTCTTCTCTGGCACAAAGGCATGATAAACACTTGTTGCTTTTTATTTATAAATCCCTTACATGGCATTCACCATCTTACATAAAATCCATGCTGAACTGGACCACTGGACCCTTCCAAACACGCTTCACTGACTGTCTAATGCTTCAAGTCCTGTGTATCCACCCTGATCTAAATCTGCCTTTAGGTTTTTGTGCCCCAAATATTGATTCAATATTTTATTTTACAACATGCTCTTAAGAACGACATTTCTCTTGGAGGAATCAGTCAGTTCTCAGTTAGCAGTCAAAGTCAATTATCTTTAATATTTTAATATCTTGACGTCTTTGTAAATGATGGAGACCGCAATGATTTTTTATCTTAAATAAATGTTGATGATTTTTAACCAAAGAACATTAAAAAAATAAATCTGTGATTTAAATGGATAAAGTTATCAAGTTTATAACTCAATGATTCCTCTCTTTAAAGGTGGAGAAAAGGTCCTGCTACACTTTGTCCAGGATTCACCAGGAGATTACGTACCACTGAAGGATATCGCCAAGGTGTTGGGTATCGCAGCTGAAGTAAAAGAAGGACAAAGGCCAGTGGTAAGTCCCCTCAGAGAAGACAGAAACCCCTACATGTTTACCTCCTCTTTTCATCACCCTTTTCGCTTTATTCCCCTCTTACACTTAACTTTTTTATTTAATTTAATTTATTATACAGGAAAAGATTAAAAGGAACATAACAAAGGTTACAGTTAAACGGGCCTGACTCAGTTCAAACTGGTTTACAGCAGGTTCCTGTTCTGCAGCAAACAAAAACAAAGATCAAATCAGACAAAAGACACAACCAACATCAGACTAAACAGCAACACAGGTACCCTGTCACTGAACGATTTAAAGTGTTGGATCAAATAGAAGGAAAAGGTATCACTGGGTTAACTAACGCACCAGGCTAATGTTCTTCCAGTAGGCTCTGATTTACGTCAGTAGCAACACACACACAGCCCCTTCAAAGACAATTTCACACTTATTACTCCATCTTCAGGGTCTGTTAGTGTCCGTGTCACAGCCCCCAAAACACGTTTTACTCGCGCAGTGGTCTCAGTCTGTAAATAATTGTGTTTTAAAAATGCTCAGCAAACACAAACAGAAAAGGTAGGAGAGACGGTACTCAACAAATACCTTGCAATTCCCCTGAGGCAAATTTGGATTTGGGATTTACATCTATATGTATAAAGTTTGACTCACTTTGGTGTCACCTGGAAACATACTGGGAATCTTTACCAAAATGTATGAAAGACTTCAATTTAACTTCAAAGAAATCAAGCTAATTCTGTATCTAGTAAATGAATAAAATACATGTATAAATGAAGTAAGTGATACATGATGTCACTAACTTCTATATTTGTCAAATCAATGAAAACTACTTGTTGCTAACATAGACTTGCAAGATATTAAAGTAACCATTTCATTTATATTCATAAAATATATACAGTATATATATGTATGTGTTTGTGTGGGTTTTTAAAGACTATTGTGCAGCGTTGTCATGCTGCTGATGTTATTAGTAGGGTGGTTAATTTGATTTTCCTTTATTTTAAGTTCAAGCGAGCCTTGCTGGAGCTGAAGGGCAAAAAAAAACAAATATCAAACTGATTTAATTTGGGCCAGAAAAATTATATTTCTTGAGAATAAAGGATTCATTTAAAGATTCCTAGGATTTCCACAAAAAACATTGCTTCTAATGCTTGTAAAAGAATCATGAGTTCCAGCCATGCAACTGTGGGCACAGAAACTAAAAACAGCTTATAAAACGTCTTAATCATCTTAAAACTGCTGCCTAACTGCACCGTTTAAACTCACTTTTACCATGTTATCATTTGTTTGTTTAACACTTTTAAAAACGTACCCACCTGGCTTCAGTACAAACAACTGGGATGTAACTATTGTGTTTGTTTCTAGCTGTGCTTTCCTAATTATGGAGAGACGGGGCTAGCTGTGTTCTCCTGTCAACACTCTTTATGCTATGCTAAGCTAGGCTAGCAAGCTGCTTGCTATTGTCATATATTTAACAGACAGAAAGTGTGAAAGTGTTTCTAACTTGTAATAAAATGTTAGTCTGGAACGAGAACAAGTTTCCAAGTCTTAAGACTATTCCTCAAAATGTAAAATGATTCCTTATCATTCAGAACATTCTGTGTTTTAAAGCTTAGTCGTGTGAATTAAAAAATGTTTTCTGTAAAGATTGCAAAGGGAAGCAACATCTTTAATAATTATTACATTGTTGGTGTGTTCATTTTTTTAGCTGTTCTTGAGAAGTCAGTGGAATCCCAGTTGATTATCACGGTGTTGGATTAGTTTTCATATAGGAAAGATGAGGACGTGAGGATTTGGATGTTCATTTTGAGAAGCTTTGGTGTCTTGATCATGAGGTTTAAAGTTCTGAACTTTTTGATTACTTTGGTGTAATTGGCAGAACCTTATAGACCTCAGGCAAAACCGTTTTTTTTTTCTCCCTAAAGAACAAGTTCGTATTTCAACAAATGGTGAACACCAAACAAATGCAAGAAGGCGAGTATAGAGCCCAGAGGGTCTCCAAACATTTACTGAGCTCTGCATGAGGAGCTTTGTAATGACACAACGTAAACACACAGTTTAAAAAGCTTTAGTATATGGATGAACCACATTGTTGATTCTGCTTGTGTGGTATCAAATTACAATTTAAAATGTGATTCCTGTTCTTAACAAAAAGCAGACAAATTCCTCATGGATCATTGCCGTGATATCTAGAGCCCAGACTAGCACTGTGGGTTTTATCCTGTGATCATCAGGGCTTTCAGCATGTCCATGATATCCAGCACATGGTCTTCAACGCGTTTGCCCTGCAGCTCTGTTGCTTACGTCCAACAAAATGCACCATGTCAGAGTTATTGCATCATATACAACTTGCTTCCCCATGAACTGTCTGAAGATCAAGAGAGCTGCGTCCAAAAAACACAGTGGATCTTGTCTTCTCAAAATGTGACAGAAAATGATTACGAGTCACAAGCTATCTGCCATGTTGATCGCACATATTGATGTGGAGGAAGCCCTGAAAGGCTTGAGGCTTTGAGTGAGGTCATAAGCCGATATACTTAACGATGCAGTGTCCTCTTCTTCAAACCGCTGTGGAACAGTGTTTTCTTTTGGTTTCTGTGTCTATAGGTCTTAAAATCTATTAAAAAAAAGTTTCCCCTGCAGAACAACATGTGTCTCTTCAGTCCGTTTCTAAAGCTCAATAAACCTATTTGTTCATCATGTCCTCATTCTGGATCCACCAAGTTTCACCTGATGATTTCAATTAAATTCAAAACCTTTATTTTAACTCCAAAGACACTGAGGTTTCCCTCCTTTACAGTGAAGTCAAGCTCACAGCATAAAAGCGGGGACTCAAATAAAAGCGAGTAGAAAATAAAAAAAATATATAATAATAAGAAAAATAAAGAAAGAATCACAACAACAACAACAAAGGACATAAATGCAGAAAAAAAGCAACACATTGACGCACAAGGGTCTGTTCCTATGGCCTTAAAGGCTTTGTATGAGGTACAACTGAATCCTTAAGGGTTTACCTAAGCTGATTACCTTGTGCATACTTTGTTTCATTAAGCATTGTCAAAGAAAGGAATGGGCAAATATGTTCAGTATTGTACAATCTCATTCCATGCACGTGGTCCATAGATTTTAAAAAAGATCTGTGAATTGGGGATAAATGGTTCCGTTCTCATTCAATCCACATTCTTGCATTTTTTGGCTAAAATATTCAACAGTTGTTTTCTAACATGTAAATTAAATGTCTCTAATAACATTTAATAATCAAATTTTCAGCATTACCGGTAATATGATTTGAGCTTGCAACATTTCATTCCAATAATAGTTTACCTGATTAATAGATTTGTCTGACATATGTCTGTAAGCAGTGAAACATGTCTGTCTCAGTTTCTCACAGACTAAGATGTGGTTACTGTTTTGTTCCCTAAGATTTTTTTTTGTTGAAACCCCCAAAAAATTAATTCAAATTGACCACTTGGAGAGCTAACATCAGTAACAGTAAAGGGGCATTTAATAGTCTCATTAATCACGTTTACAGTAAATTAAATACAAGCGTCATGTTCTTTCGGCTTTCTGAAACATATCGTCTGTTATAGATCATACTAAGAAGCGGTTCACATAAAATCTGTCAACCTCTTGGACTATCAAGTTCATAAAACCCTGCAGTGTGTGTTTTTTAGCCGTTTAGAAAGAAATCCTGGATCCATCCAGAACTTGAGGTTAAACGGCTCTGATTTGTTGCAGGTGAATTTTCTCTTTAGCCATTTACTTTAAGCAGGGCGTGAGGAGAAATTCATGTCGAGCTCAAAAGGAATAATCTTGTAACACCATCTTCCTCAAGCATTGCTCTCCATCACTCAGCAGCCATAAAATCAACAGGACAAAGCGCAGCAGATGGAAACAGTTAGTGTGTCATTACCCGTCTCTGCCCCCTGCAGATGGATTTGTTTTGAAACAGTGTTTTAGAGTTGTGATTGTTTGAAATATTTGTGTTTTGTGGCTTTTGAATCATTTCAGGGGAAGCCATGTCCCCCTCTGGAAAGTGAACTTACTCAACATTTTAAATTACACTCAGGTGCACTGGAGGCATTCACATTAACGATTAATAGCTCTTTTGAATCAATAAGGATTGAGGGAGATTAGCTGGATTCACAATGTACAGAGCAGGGAAATGTGCGTTATGTAGCTGGGTGGACAGCTTGATCGATAATCAAAGCTGCTATCTTTCCTGTCAGACGTTGTCTGTATTGGTTCACTTTTTTCAATTGACTGTCATTTATCCAAATGCATCTTTAAAAAATCATTATTTCGTCATTACTGATGTTTAACATTTGTACTTTTTCCTACAGTGCAATGATGACATCTGTACTCGATGAAGACTGAGCTGCCTATCAGACACACCGGCAGGCTGACATGGAAATGAAAGAAGCCGAGTAACACCAAGTGAACTTGCTGAACATGAATGTCTGCCAAAATTCTTAACTGCTTGAAATTCCTTTTTGACGTTTTAATATTTTATTATTTTATTATATAATGGGAAAGCTTCAGTGACACTCCTTTATAAGCTTTACCTTTTCATTAAAATACATTTTAAAATTACATCATGATCACAACAATTATAATTTTTATTCATTGTTTTTATTTATTTGCATCTTTTGCATCAGTCTATAATAGAAAAAAATATTTCTGTGTGTGGTTGTTATAAAGATCTTAAAATCCAAATCAGTTTGTGAGCAGTTCAGTGCAAACAGAGGAATATGATAAATTTAAGGTCATATCAAACACTTTGACACAAACTGCCCTCAGATATGTGCAAAAATATTCACAAACTACACTCCATAGACCTCTCTTAAGGCGCTGTCAAAGCAGTACATGTTGTCATTGAAGTGGGTTTTTTTAAACCCCCTTCTTCATACATTCACTTTATATTCTATTCATTATTTCAGTAAAATTACAAAGGATTGTAGGCACCAGAGGAAAAAAAGTGGATCAACTATATTAGAAGGATTCATGATGTGAGAACCATGAATTGTAATTGTAGCCAGAAATTTAAATATAGGGATGTAATCTAAAAATCATAATTAAGATGGTGTAGTCCTACCTCACGCATGCATTAATTGTTAAATAGATTTTTTCTGAACTAAAATGTGAATAAAGTAAATTATAGATATAGAAGCATTCTTGTCTTGTATCTTTTTGCCTTTGCAAAGATGATAATGCACAAAACTGTCAGGTTTTTATACACACATGTTCATGCAAAGGAGAGACTTGAGATGATACCAGTAGAACCAGTAGAGACAGTCACTTTAATGGCAATCTACATAGTTACATAGCAGCAGGAACATTCATAAAACATCTTTAACATCTTAATTCTTGCAAAGCAACAATGACATGTCTTAAATATTCATGTAGATAAATAAAATCCTCTGATGGGTATACACATAAACATGTTTATATAGTACAAAAATGTATTTATTCTTGGCTTCGGAATTTCTAAACCACACAACTTCAGCCGATGTGAAGCTAGAACTAAGGCAAGATATATCAGCTCTCTTATTTAATATATAATAATGACTATTTATATGTAAATACTGCAGTATAGAACACCTAGTATCTACAATAAAACGTTCTATTTAACCTTCCCATTCTTGTTCAGCTAACAGTTTCTACTATATATATATATTTTTAAACTTTGAATAAAACCGGACAAAATAAACAATAGTCCGAGCTTCAGCTGTTGCCCTTCAAACAGCAGCCTTTTCTTTGCACTGTAGCTTATGATTCCTCCTCCAGCATCTCTTTGAACCAGACATGATACATGTGCCTTCTTGTTCAAAATAAAAGGCTTTGACATTTCACGAGATACACTTGTTCTCTTTCCTGGAAAGAACAAGATCAAAGGACTGTTTCCACCGTCATGCGTGCCTGATAAATAAGAAGCTCAAAGAAAGTTAGCTAAGATTAGCACAAAGACTTTGTGTCTTTCCAAACAAAATCCAAAAGATGATGGTCTGTGAAAACCATGAGCTAATAGTGCCGAGGATCAGTGAAAACTGGTTTGATCTGCCTGACCTGATTAATCAAAACTGTTTGATCTAATAAAGGGAGGTTTAAGCCAAGGTGATGCATTTTGGTCAACAACCAAAATGTTGATGTGAGATGATCTGAAATGTTATAGTTTCTTGTATGGTTCTCGAGATATCACTTGTTATGAATTGGCGCTATACAAATAATCATTGATTGATTCTACAAGCACCAGGAATTGGAAGTTGGAACAAGCTATAGCATATCCGCTTACTCCTGCATCACAGATTTTGCCGCTCTGATTGGCTGTTACATACGGTGGCATTTTGGTTTGCTGTCCTTGGAAACCACAAAATAAACTGAGAATCCAAAAGCGCTTATCCAGCCATTAAGCTCTGGAAAAATGCTGTTTAATATCACCTTTCTTTTTAAGCAGATTTAAAAAAGGAAATTAGTGTAAGTCTGAGAGGGTCAGTTTTTGTTGGACAGAGCTAACTTTTACTAACTTAATGCCAAGCTACTGTAACCACCTGTTGGTTGTAGCTTATATTTAACAGACATGAGTGTGGTATCATTTATCTCGTCCAACTCTGCCAGAAAGCGAATCAGCGTATTTCCCAAAATGTCAAACTTTAGCTTTAACATGTGAGCACATTATCAACATTTACATTCTTAGAAAAACAGTGCTATGAGCAACAGTAAATGTGTGAAGACTGAGAGACGGACTGAGAGCGTAAAGCTTCAATATGTACATTCAATTCAGCAGCCTCTGTCGAAGCCCAAAAGTCGTCTTCAGGTTACCAAAGCATCCTGAATTTGATCAATGACAAGCGAACATTTACAGGCTGTTTTTCTTTCCCTCTAAATGAAAGCTCTGTTCAGCACACAACACCGTAGCTTCCTGATACTGCTACCTGCATCCCCTCTGCTTTGATTCTCCTGTCATTACTTGTTAATAAAGGTAGAAAATAACAGTCCTGGCCCTAGCCATCTCTTTAATGACAAGCCCCATTCTCCAGTGTTCCTGCCTGCAGGCTTGTGGTTTGGCTACTGGCGGTCACCACGCTTCAGCACACCGCACTTCATCCTTTCATCTTACACAGAACTGATCAATGTGAGATCAGAGGGCAAAGCACTTCATCTGCTGCTCAGCCATGTGTGAAGCTATCTGAGGAGGTTTTCTTTTCCCACCCCCTTTTTAGCATGTAATTGGCTATGCCCAGAGGGTACAAGTCTTGTAAGCACTGTGGTCAGATTGTTTGGTAAAGGAAAGAACATTTCCTCAACAAATCAATCAGTATTTCAAGCTCAGTATAAACGTACAGATATGATACAAGCAGTTATAATAGATTTCAATAAATGTCAAAGTGTCTTCTTACAAAGGACACTTCTAAGTAGTTATGATGGTTAAATATCTGCCTACTTTGAATACTTCAGAGCCTCCAAGTTAATGTCAAAGTAGAAATCTGAAAGAGGGAGTAATGGTCTGACTACACAACACAACCATTATGAGTATCTGAGTGTAAACTCTGTACCTAAACCGGGTTGTACCTATTTAAAGTGAAACTTTTCCATCATTATCACGTCACCCTTAGGTATTTTTGACACAAGCTACGAAGCAGCAGACACACCAATAATGTTCGAAACATCTGGAAAATTATTATTATTTTTTTTTTTTACAGCAAACAGTCATGGCATACATAAACATTTCTGCAGTGAGTATTCAGCAACAACCATTTGCAGAACCTGATAAAGACAATTAGAAAAAAAGTAATGCTCGATAAAGAACTCAGTATCTTCATAAATATTACATCTTTATCCACTTTGTCAGTGAAGAAATGTCGAAAGCAGCAGCTTTAGCAGAATGCTAATTTAAGGTTAAAGCTGCAAAGATTTAACAGTCTTAAAGTCTTAAGATAATGTG
The DNA here is from genome assembly GCF_963584025.1 of Labrus mixtus. Classification (NCBI taxonomy): domain Eukaryota; kingdom Metazoa; phylum Chordata; class Actinopteri; order Labriformes; family Labridae; genus Labrus; species Labrus mixtus. The sequence goes on along the minus strand of NC_083618.1, from coordinate 13,463,533 downwards.
TTTCATATAAGAGTGAATGAACAGAACTCTCAGAGTGTGACTAATTCTATTGAATCATTACTTCAGCAAAGCCCACGGCTTTCGTTTATTTTATTCTCTCTAGTCAAAGTTTTATTTTTGACCCTTGTTTCTTCTGAATTGGCACAACGTCTTAAAAACGTTAAGTCAGAGAGAGGCCAAATTTTTAAGTATAAATCACAAAGATCGGCACAAAAGATTCATTTAAGGAAGGCTGGCAAAGCATTAAGGCCGTCCCTGTGAGCTCAGTTTTTTTTTTGAAGACTTTTTATTTACCAACTCCTCATTAAGTGTGACAGCAAAGGACAGGTGACCTACTCGTCCAGAGACAACACTTTAAACTTGAGAAGATGCCCAAGCAAGTTTCCTTTCGTGGTTAAACATGCTGTTAGTTTTTAAACAAGGATGGCCAGGATGTCATCCATTTGAAATGCACAACATCCAATATCCAAATATGTTGGAATAGGAACAATGTCTCCAACTACAACATGTTCTTTTGATTTGAGTTGTCCTCAATAAATAAATATCTGTGGATTTAAAACGATCTACCAGACACGGCACTTCTGCTCGGGGTTCATAGTACTCCCCTTTTGGCACTGAAAAGCTTCTGAGAACGCTTCAAAATTCTGGAGAGATCCAAGCACCCTAAAAAAAAGGGGGAAAAAAGTGGGGATAAAAGTTTAAGTATGTTGTAAATGCTTAGCACTTCTAAGTACAAGTGTAGCTTCATAGTAATTTGATTAGCATAAGGAGCTGTAGTGAGTTGAGAACTTGGTGTTAGGCTTTAATCTATAGTGTGGTAAATCTGTTAATTCAAAGAGGCAAAGTGCCAGCAGTGGATTTTGCATTTTTATTGAGTCTTGTATTTTAAACCTGATAAGATTTTTTTTTCAGCTCTGTTTTTGGTCTGCACCAACTGCTGAGGTAAATACCCGTCTCTCTCTCTCTTAACTCTATTCTCTTTGAAGTTGCTAGCCAATGGCTACCAGTCAGGTAGTGTTCGTAGTGGGCTAAATGCAGCAAAAATAGCCTGCTGTACAAAACGGTTATTATTTCATAATATAAAATTAGCCTGTATAAGTATATATATTTATTACAATGCAGTGTCTCTATAACTGTATACTACATGTTTGGATTGAAATGCAGCCTTTATTTCTTGAGATCACATGCAATATTTAGCCATTGTTGTAATATATAATATTTGTGGGGCGCTGGATAGTTTAGCGGTTACAGAGGCTATAGTCCTCATCGCAGCGGCGGGTTCTAGTCTGACATCAGCCCTTTGTTTAATGTCGTTCCCACTCCCTCCTCCCGAAGTTTCCTGTCTCTCTTCAGCTGTTCTGTCCAATAAAGCCAAAAATAGGCCAAAGAAACATAAAAACATAATAATATCAAAATAGTTAAACCCTGAAGTCAACTTAAGAAAATAAAATCAAAATAAATTAATAACAACAATGGTCATTCTTGACTTCTACACTAATTGAATTCATACAACTCCCTTATAGAATAAGTTTTGGTTCTGAGGTATATGTGAGTATGCTTCAGCTCTTTACCTGTATTCTAAAGGACTGTGTGAGTCAGTCTTGATTGACTGGCTGGCATACTCAGGCCGATAAGCACCACACCACACCTAGAAAAGAGATTCATGAGTAGAGTGTGATCAAGTTTTAAAAAGAATTCACCAAACAAAAATGAACATTTAACCAGAAACAAAATGTGTGTTATAGCACAAATATACCCTCTGTTTATGCTCTATTATTACACAGCACATTTCTTTAAACATTTCATATCATTATTAGCTTTTATCTGTGCACGTCTGATTCAAGCTGGAAGACAATCACTAACTGACAACCACAAAAGTCACCACCTTAGTGAGAAGAGTTACAGACTTGTGAAATCAGAGGTTAGACCTGTAATATTGTGGCTTCCCGTTTTCTGCTTATTCTGTAAATTCCCTGGCAGCGAATTGCTCTTTTCTTTGGCAGCTCATCTTATCCCCTTTGTGTGTTGCTGAACACTGATTTGTTCTGGGATTGGCTCAGTACCTAACCCCCCGACCCTTTCACTTTGTCCCAGTGTTTACTTCCCAACATCAACTGAAGAATGCACCTCCTGGGATTTTGCCCTTGACCGCTGATGGAGAAACCGCTGTCTGCCCCCTGTCTGCTAAAATAGGACATTTGGAAATCAAATTTTCCCCCTGTTTGTTGTACTTACTTGGGCAAAGTTAAGAAAGAAAAGTTGCTTGTGGTCCATGTCGAGACCAGGCAGACAAGGCTCTTCCCCCTGCATCTCTACCCACTTTAGATACGCCTGTAAACACACATACACATTTAAACACGGATTTCACATGAGCAAAAAGTTTGTACAAAAATTTGGAAAAGAAAATAACGGCTGCAAAAAAGAAACACGTTGTTTTGTATTTTGGCAGCTAAAACCCAACCTTGTATGCTTGACGGACCCCTCCATTGTCTGCAATGTTCTCCCCTAAAGTGCTGATACCGCTGACCTGCATTTACCCCAACAAACATAAACACACACACACACACACACTCGCATGAGAATAACTCATTTTAGTGGCCACTTAATACATGGTTTATATTGTCAAGGATAATAGTAAATAGAAAACAAACATGTCACTTCAGTTTGCTTACATTCTGTCCACCTGCTAACTTCCAGTTGAAGTTGCCGTATTGTTGCACCATGCACTGTGACTGCTCTTTAAAATGCTCTGCAGAATAATTACTCCACCAGTTTAGCATATTACCGTCCTTGTCAAAATTCCGCCCTGCAGGGAAACACAGTGTATTAAGAGATGTGGTCTGTTTACTGAACATGATGCATGTAACCTATCACAGCTGTTAAAGATAGAGTCATTAGCTCCTTAAAAATAAAATATAGACTTCTATTAAAGTAATGCTGCTTAATCATCACTTATTGGCCTCCATACATGTGTGGTGGTGACTGTCTGCAGAGAGCCTGTCCTCTGCCTGTATTTTGATATTTTGGTTTGTTTTGGTCGTTTCTGGGTGGGGAGTGGATGTGTCCCTCTCAGCCAATGACAGCAAGCAGGTGAGTTAAAGAGTGGATACAGTTCAGCGAATGGACGCCATTAAAGCTGGACAATATTGCGGACACAGACGTAGCAGCAAAGAAGAGAAAATATAATCATAGTGAGGTGAAATGCCAAGTGGATACAGCTCGTTGAAAAAACGTGGTTGAACCTTGAGTTTGCTTTCACCCGTGGACTTGGAGTAGGCCTGCTGTCTGTTGGACAAGTAGGGGCAAAACACTGGTGGTTAGCTTGTGCTGGCTTGCTTGATTATTGATTTTTCCATTCCAATAGATGAAATATTGTAATGTAGCTTGCCGTGTAGGTGCAAGCAGTAAACATACATGCTAACCCTGCAGAGGGAGTTCACTTCTGGTGGTGATAAGCCAGGTAGAAGGGGCCAAATTTGAATGTTGTGTTTACAAGCTGCAACAAACATTGTTACTGACTCTACCTTCCATTTATTATAAAATGACAGAAGCTGATCAACTGAATTGATCAGTCCAGACTTCACAACATTTTCATGATGAATCACTCATGTCTCACCATTATCATCAAATCCATGTGTGATCTCATGGCCGATGACCATTCCTATCCCACCAAAGTTGAGGGCCTGATGCTGTTGTTTACTAAAGAAAGGTGGCTGCAGGATTCCTGCTGGAAACACTGAGGGCGGACAAAAACAACAGCAGTGAAAACACCAAAAGTGCTGACGGGACTAAACAGGTTCACAATAAAGAAGGACTGTGGTTCTATATAAAAAAAAAAATCTCTGATTTTTAATACAAGCTACTGACGACCTCATTGATTCTCATAAAGGTCTTACCAATCTGGTTTCTGTTGGGGGAGTAGAATGCATTCACTACAGCAGCACCAATGATCCACCTGAGGAGTGGTCGGCAAAGGGTTTAAAAAAAAGATACAACAGAGAACATATTTCCAAACCAAGGCCGCCATTTTTCAATTAAATCTTCAACAACAACTAAAACAAGAAAATAAATACATCAAGTCCATGTTATTTTATCTCTCATGCAGCGATTTGTCTGAGCCCAAACTACTTACCAATCTTAGAAACAGTCAGACACATTATGTAATTACATTTTGAATAATGGAATGCCGTTTTGTCGACCTTGATTGTGTTTGACATCATACACTTAAAATATGATCACGGCCTGACTGTGTTGTACTAACAGCTTCAAATGACAGGTGTATCAAAAGCTTACAGGTCAGGGTCAACCGGCTCTCTGAGCTTCTTCAGGCTCTTCTGTGCTTCTGACCTGAGGTTCTCCAGGATGTTCTCGAAATAATGTTCGTCACTATAATTAAGCTGGAAGGACAAACAGGTCAAATCAGTGAAAAGTGAATCCATCCGTTATTAACACTTGGCCCGGAAATAGAAGTCACTTACATGAGCGTATTCTTTGTCGAGCTTCTGGTTGCTTTCCTGCAGAATGTGATCTGGATAGCCAATGTGCTCCTTGATTGCCATGGCCTACAAGAGCGACAGCATAATAAGTATAACACACTATGATCACGTTAAGATTTCTCCATAGTTACAGAAATCAACTTTTTTTTTTTTAATTTCTAGAGAGGATACACTCTTAGTCTCTTATCTTGGCTGTGTTTTTTTTTTTTACCTTCTCTCTTGCCTTCTCTTTGGAGGGAGTATCCATCCAGTTTAACTCCTCAAGTGTTTCCACATACGCCTGCTGGATCTTTCTGATAAGGTCACTGACCTGTTGACAGTGCAACCACACTCTACCATGATTATGGGGCCTCAGCTAATACATGATACATGCTGTTTCTAAAATAAATATTTATGGCTGATCATGAGTCCTGTATGTTGCATAAAGCACAGAATGAAAAAAAATAGTTTGGAATAATTATAAATACCATGTTGCTGTTTCATTGCTCTTGTCTTTATTATGGATGCTATGTAATATTTGTCATATTGCAACAGTGCATTTAATTTAACATGTCACTTGTTTTTTTTCTTGATTAACTATCACACAATGCAGTTTGGAGTCTAAAAAGTGTAACTTGTCTTAAAAGGTATTTTAATGAGAACAATGTACATCATTTTATTTCTTGATAACAATGCAAAATGTGAAAGTTACAGTTTGAATTCCTCGTTGGACATGAACCCAAATCATTACAGTAAAAGTATCTGCTTGCTTTAAAAAGAAACTATGTTTTTGGTATGTTTGTAGGATTCACTTTGATGACCGACAAGAGCTGCATCGGTCAAAAGACTGATAACAAGACTGACTACAAATCCAGAAAGGATGCAAGTTAAAAGACACACCCAAAAGTCACTCCTGTTGTGATGACTGAATATGCATTTTCTTTAAAGCATTTTCAAGACTCTTTGCAGTAACTTTTTTGCATTTGCAGCAGTTAGTTTGCTCCGTTGGCAGCCACAGTACCAAAAAGGACTCACCATTTGTTTGCCCTCTCCTGCAAAGGTCTCTCGCACATATAGCGCTCCAACAGCGTTCTCCATGCTGCTCTGAACATAACGGACACATTCCCTCCACCAAGCATCCTCCACAGTGGTCCCATAGAGAGTCTGATAACACACAGACACAGAAAGAAGCACATTGTTATTTCAGTTTCTGACAGTCTTGTGTTAATGTGTGCCGTTCTGTTGTGTCATGCTCATCCCACCTTCCTGTAACGCGCTCTGGCATCTTTGAAACGACGGCTCAGGCTATTAACTCTGTCGAAGATGAGCTGCCAGGTGAGGTAGTTCTGCATAGTTCTGTAAAGATTAATGATTTTTTTGTTAGATTTTTTAGTTGTACATATTCTGTTATAATAAGATTTTCATTTGCTACATTTTGCTTAGAACTCTTGGAGTGACCTGACACTGTGTTTGGAGAGAACGTCATTCATCTTCTCAAGGTAGGGAGAGCTGTAAACCACCACCTCCTCCTCCGGCTGCACCGCAATGGACACACTTGAAAGCACTCCTTGAATAAATCGTGTCCAGTTAAAACCCTGGAAAAGGGAAGAGAGAAGATGGGAACAGCAATGATCTCAAAGTCTGTTGGTTGTACTTTATGAATAGAAGTATAGACAATAAACCAAACCAAAATGGAGAAAGAGTTTCAGCAACATTTCTTTAAATATTTGTTTATTTCACATTCGCCAGCTAATCAGAGACTAGTCGTTTCCATGGCTTACAACCCTAACACGTAGACTGCACAAAATTGCCTTGTTCAAAGGCACCTGAACTGTTTGTTACTAAGTGAAAATATATTTATTCCTTTATTTAGTTATCCTACTCTGATTTCAAAGATACAGTGTCTTAGTAAAAAGCTAATGTAACACATGAGAAAGAAGTGAAATTACACTTACATTAAAGCTATAAGTGCTCTGCAGCTCTCCCAGCGTCATCTTATTGTAGAGGACGGTGACATCTTGGCGCTCCTCTGCCGGTGATGTGGCCTGCACAGCAACAGAAAGGGAAAGTTTTTCTACTAACTGATACTTTTTTAATCTACATTAACATTTTGCTCTTCTTTCATCATAAAAGTCTCCTTTGGCATGCTCTTGACAGGCACAAAAAATGAAAGGTTAAAAGTTTGGCTGATCCCCAACATTCAAATGAAATATGAACTGATTCTCTCATTTAATGGGAGCAGAGAGGAGGTGCTGTTTTTCATCTTGTCATCATTCATTTTCTTTATCGCTCTTTACACAGTTTTATTTCCTGTTGTGGCTGGCACTCACATTGGCGATGTCTGTCTCCAGCTCCAGCACTTGCATCATTTCCTCCCACACACGGTCGTCTTCCTGAGTCAAGTTCTTGTCCTCTCGGGTTATCTTTGCGATGGAAACCATGAAATGAAGGTAGGCCTCTCGAACCTGTGATGCAATCACAAGCTGTCAAACTTGTTTCCACATCAAATTTAAGGTTATGTCAGGACAGCTGTGGTGAACGAAGTTACGGTTGTCAACACAATGAAAATAACATAAGTTACTCAAAACCAAAGTTTATTTTTCAAAATTGAAACTAATCTGGACTATTTCTTTAGAAGTCGTTTTGGTGCAGCTTTTACTGTGAATCAAAGCTTGTGTGTAGCTCTTTAATGCGGTTCACACAACAAACATAATCTCTTTCACCTTCATTGTACAGAGGCAAACACAGATATGTCAAATAAAACCAAAGTCCTTTACATTTTAAGATACCTTAAGAATGAAGTCAAAGATGTATTGTTGTTTTGGAGTTTTTTGAGTGTCATATTGGTAAACCGATTATGTAAGACCTTACCTTCTTGTAATTTCCATCATTGAAGTAATAATCTCTTGATGGCATTCCGAGTCCTGGCTGGTCAATCTTAACATAATATAAAAGGAGATCTTTAAGCTATTTGTTGTATGCATATATTTTTCTAATATTAACACATTTTGACATCAACATTAAAGCAGAATTATAACCCCCCCCCCCCCCCCACTAGCAAATAGGCATGGGGCAAAATGTTGTGGTATATGTCTAAAATATTCATATAGCCTGTATAAATATATACAGTATAATATATATTACCTCCCCGCATCACTACATCATGAATCCTTATGACATAAATGACAGTAACAAGAACGGACGTTAATTAGATATCATGATGTATCATTATAATGTATCAAACATCATAGAATCGCTGTATCTTAATATCATTGTTATCATTGTCCATGTAACGTGTGTTGTGAGTAACCCTGTGATTTCTAAACCTACTAACAATTATTGTCTTTGTAGCCAAAGTCTGATATATCTTGTTCTTTTACTCAAGAAACCTCCACTCAAGTTACCCTGAACATTACTATGCACACGAATACTTCAGTTGATATGAAGTCAAACCAATGTACACCTTCATAGGAAGTCCCAAGGATAACAACTTTGAATGAATCCCTGCTTAGAAATACACACTGTTGCTTTTTGTCTTTTCTTGGGATTTGCCTTTTATGATAAAAATTTAAAAGGAAAGCAAAGGGCTGTTACTGGTTATCTGTGCACCAATAGTCATCAATCTTACATAAATGATATGACGCCGGGAGTCACGATCGTCCGTCCACACGTACATGTCCAGCAGAACCTTCTTGTAGAAACGGCCGGTGAGAGTCGCCAGTGTGTCCTCCAGGCTCCATGCTTCCTCTGCAACATGAGGAAGAAAGTGGCACTTCATTTATACACAGTTTAGCTGTGAAGAGCTTTTCAACGTGGCAGCCAGAGAAAAAAAAAGCAGGTCCCCTCTTTTCCCATTCTGCTAATTTTAATGGTCTCTCTGTGTAAATCTGTGTGTGCAGCTATGTGTGGTCAATTCTGTTAGAGCCACCATCCATGGTTACATTTAATTGAAGTGGCAGAAGCCAGGAGCTTTGGGAAGAGCAGAGTAGACTATTTAAAGCCTCCTCCTTCTCAGTCCTGAGTGAGGCCCTGCTCCTCTGCCCACTCATCACGCTCCCAAACTCCACACCTGACTGCTCAGCTGAAGAGCCTCAGCGGCCTCTTGATCCCGCCAACAAAGCTGGTACTCAGCATTTCCCTGACTACAAATATAGCCCACACGAGCTTTGTGTGAGCACATGTATTTGAGTGGGAATGTTTTTTTTTTGTGTGGATGTATTGCATGTGCACACTGTACAGAAAAAAAAAACTGTAAACATTCATCAGAGTGTGGTTCAGGGATATTCATCTACCTGTGGTGGTGTTCCAGTCATCTGACGCCACGGGCCAGTCCCCGATACTGTTGATGAGCTTGAGGAGGGGCTGCGAGTCACGCTGCTCTATGAGGCCTGAAAATACCACAACACTGTAGTCTGTCTGTAATTTTACTAGTGTGTGATTGTCAATGGCTATTTTTAAGCCTTGATGAAGCAGTGGAAGAAAAAACTGTCGAGCAGAGTATCTGCAGGTTTCAAAACTCGAAAATACTTGAAAAGTCTTATAAAGATGAACAAAAGCCTTAAATATTTGCCCTGACTAACAGTTTTTATCAACAACCTTGCCTTTTTTCAGAAGTGAACATCCTTTTTGACACTGCATGAAGATGATCCTTACTTTCATTCATGCAGGAGCTGTACAGGATTTTGGCCTTCTTTATGGCGTCTCTGTCCTGTTGACTCTCTGTCTCAAGAACACCTGCAACAACAAACAAAAACACACACACACACACACACACACACACACACACACACACACACACACACACACACACACACACACACACAGATATTTCCTCTCTGAATAAAACCCACGCACAGCCCCGAACTCTACCATACACCGACCAATGAACATTGAGCTGACCTTTGAGGACAATCTCCAGTTTGTCCCTCAGAATGTCAAAGACGCTGTGACGGGAGCTCGTCTCTGGGATGACATGTCGTTCCAGCCAACCCCCGCAGGCGTACTGGTAGAAGTTATCACAGGGCTCTGCAGACTGGTCCATGTTCTGCAGGAGTCGAGCAGCTTCAAGGTTTCAGGAGGAAAAAAAAAGGGGGGGGGGGGGGGGGGGGGGAGAAAAGGGACATCAAATGTGTTTTGTATGGATCTGGGGTTAACTTTGTTTAGAATATCACAGAGCAAGAGAGCAGAAAGAAATAGTTCCTCTAACCTGCAGTGACGCAGTCTGCAGTCGTGCACACTTCGCTTGGACTCGAGCGAAAAAACTGGCCTGGAGAAATCAATATCAACATTTACAAGAAAGCCTTTTGGACAAATGACACTCAGACTTATATAAAGTCAGATAGGTTGAAATATAGATGACATCCAAAAAAAAGCCTTGATCCACGGCACAGTCTCTATGAGTGTGTTAGAGAGGGACAAGTCTGTGTCAGCAGTGACTCTGTAGACTTTTGTGTGACTCCGCTGATGAGGCAGTAAAGGGAATTACAGTATTACAGGGTGACTATCAGAAGTGCAACCTCAAATATGACACATGCCAACCCACTCATCCCACAGTTTATTCTGCGCTCAGTTTATAGGCTTAACGCGACCAAAGCTCACCTTCACTTGTTGAGCTCTGTGACACACTCGTCCTGGTGGCTTGTTCTGAAATGGATGAAAGATACAGAGGGGAAAATGTAATTTAAGAGTAAGAGGTTTTATTGACCAGAAGTCCACATAAGATTCTTACTTTCTTAAACAAACTTAAAAAAAAAAAAAAAAAAAAAGAGTCTTGAGTTTCACATAATGGTAAGGCCTCTGTGTGGGTGAAGAAAACTCCTTAAAAATCTGGTGAGTAACATAAACCTTTTTAAAAAAAGTCTATTTGATTACATTTATGCATCAATTTTAAATAACTCTGAGAGCGTCTCTAGGGTCAGGATCTTTTCCTGTGTCCACTCAGCTTGCAGTCACACAAAAAGAAGAGCAGAGAGGCACTTGTCATTGCTGCTACCAGCTGTAATATGTAGATCTTTCCTCAGTGAGCCTAGCAGAGACATTACCTTTCACCACTGACGTGTAGAGGACCACTAGCCCGGCCAAGGCACAGCTGACCAACAGCAGCAGCACAGACAGCCCGATCTCTGCAACAGTCCAACGACGCTTCCCAGGTTTACTCGATTTCTCCATGATATCCATTTGGCTTTCGGATTTGCCCATATTCCTCCTGTCTGCCGGCTCTGTGGGAAAGACTACGTGTGAGTGTGGGATGGTCCAGGCAGAGAGCTACCAGTGTGCGTATTTATTTGTGTGTGTGTGTGTGTGTGTGTGTGTGTGTGTGTGTGTGTGTGTGTGTGGGCTGTGCAGTGATCCATCGGTAAACTGTTCCAGCTGACCTGCAGTGAGTGAGCTTCAACTGCTGAACACCTACAGCAGCTTCACTGACAGAAGTTGTGAAACTGTGTGTCTAGTGGTATTGAAACAGTTTGTCCCTCAGCATGATATACTTTTCTACATTGCGTTATGTTTGTGCAACATTACGTCACATTAGTAATGGTTACTATGCAGTCACTATATCATATTGATATGTATGTTTCAACAACCAGGGCAAGGTTGAAGGTGTAAATGGTGTATACATTTATTTATATTCTTACAATCATTTTGATTTTATTTTCATTATTATCGGTCCTTTTTGTATTTCAGGGATCAATAAATTCCTTTTTTTTATCTTATCTTATCCTTGGTCCAAACAAATGGTACAACCATAATTCTAAAGGGTCCTATATGATGACTTAAAGAGGAGAAATACAAAATAATGTTTATATCATACAAAAGATGTTGCCTTTTTTTCTGATTTTACACTCATTTTTCACATTTCATATGCTGTTAAGGATAATATCAGCTCGTTGTCTTTCCTAAAGCCCCTAAAACAAACAATCAGCGGCGCCGGCGGCTAGTGGTTAGAACGTGCGCCCCATGTGTAGAGGCTTATCCCTTGAGAGCAGGAGGACTGGGTTCGAATCCAAACTGTGGCTCCATGTTGTTCCTCACTCTCTCTCTTTCACTGGTCTGACTCTATCCATTTTCCTGTCTCTAGAATAAAGGCATAAAAAAGTCCAAAAATAAATCTTTTTAAAAAAAAAAGAACGATCAGAGAAGGATAAAACATCTTCCCATTTACAGGCTTTGATTGAATCAGACAAAAGGTCTTATCAAAGTAGAAGGAAACTCTTGTGCTTCAGCTTTGTGGAGGTCGGTGCTCTCAGAGAAGGACCTTAGACGTTCAAAATATAATTCATTGGACTGAAATGCAAAGCACTTGCACCAAAATAAATTCTCCTTAAGTTAAGTCCACTGAAAAGGTCTTATCACTTCTTTTTAACAGGCCATGCTAATGAGGCTGGAAACCATGGACATAGAGCACTGATGTTCGGGCCTTTATCTGACTGAAGGAATATTATTTGGTTCATTTTTTGAAGGTAATTTGTTAGCTGTCTTTATAAAACAGCATTGCATTATTTATGTATTTATTGAAGTTACCAATGTATGTGGTTTTAACATTCTCCAGCAGTGCTAAAACACAACTGTGTATTTCTTGTAGTTCTTTGGCTTTGAGTGAGTTCAGCAAACAACCTCTCAGTAATGTTTTGTTTGGTCCATATGGTCCAGCCCTAACACCATCTGATGCCCAAGTTGTTAAAATGATTAATTGACAATAGTAACGATGATTCTCGAGGGCTCGGCCCACCTGTTTTAATTACCTCAAAATATTCAACAGGTTTTATTCAGTTTACGAGTTCATTTATGACGTTATTTATCATTCAGCTCCATCTGGTCTAAATAAATTCTTGGACTGAGGGATTATTAAATGTGACATTTATTCTGGGAACAATTTGTGGAGCAGTAAAATGACCATTAAATTTACCTTCACTGACCATTGTTGGTTGAAAAATCTGCCCACCCCACCACCCCTTACACACACACATGCACACACCAGGCCTCTAGCTCCACTTCCAGAGAGCTTATTTCTATGCACAATAATTATGTATGTGTGAACATAATATTGCAAATGAGCATTTGTGCAGGGGACAAAATGACAATCAGCCTTTGCTTTCAGCAAGCATTGCTTTGCATCTGCTCATTGTGCAGCACCTGTTTCTCCATAACCAGCCCCATTGCCCTATCATTAGGTCTGACAGGGGCCCCGCTGTAAATCAGAGGCTCACACTGCTGTGCCCCATTAGCCCTGCCTGATGAATACTCATGGGCACATATCTGGCTCTACAGTGATGAAAAGTAGGCAGGGGCTTGTTAGACCTTCACATCCTCGGCATCAGACCCACACAGAAAGTGCCTTTGATGCCCAAACCCTCTGAAACTGCATTCAAGAAAGGCCTCACTTTATGGAAAACTGTGCAATAATGTGCATTCTGCTGTGTCAGTTGAGTACAAGATTAGTTGTCAAAGAGGAAGAGTTATTTACATCTTTAACTGTCCATGGATTGCTGTGCTGTATTTCTGGCTTGTGGGTTCTCCGAAAAGAGAGAAGGCAGCATTTAGCAGTTTCAGTTCAATTTGTTGGCAAGTTTTTCCTATTGCATATTTTTTATACATATTTTTATAGAACAAAATTAAAACCCATGCAGATAATCTCCATGGCTTTTTAAAAATGTAAATACAGCAGAAATTAATTCAATAGAAATCTTATCTGATAATTTTAAGACTGGGTAATTTAAAAATAAAATGTAGATAAATGATGTGTACTACCCCCTAACAGTTTCATCACATGTCAGCAAACCATTCATTTTTTATCATATTTGTTTAGATACATTTAAATCAATATAAAGAACAAAAACAAAGCTGATATCCTTTAGAATCAGAGTATGGAGCATGTCTATGCTGATGAAAGTTAATACTCATTATGATGGCTGTTCATACTTTTCAGAAATCAATGGAAGTCTTATAATAGAAATAAATTACTTTGTATGTGTTCTTTTTTAGCCTTATTTGAAACATGCTATAAAAACAAGGTTTAATGTTATTATGCATAAATATCAAACGAAAAGTAAAAAGACATCATAATTGATGTGTACGATCATCAAAGCTTCAAACTGATCTAGTTGGATTGGATGTCAGAATATTCTCCTTCAAAACAGCTTTAGAATGTCATTAAAGAATCATTTTCCAAATATGTTCTCACCATCTCATGTTTCAGCAGAACAAATAAGTAAATTATGCATATTTGATGCATGGTTTTTTAAGTTTTTTAAGTGTTGACAACCTAACTGGTCAGTGTGTCAAACATAAAAATATTTTTTTCTGAAAGTGAGACTAATCTTTACGAAATGTTTCGAGCTCTCCTTCTTTTAAGCACATTAGGATTACATGTGGCAGGGTTCAGTGAGTGGTACTGTTCGCCTGTAAACTTAAGGAACAAGGATTAGACACATGCAGGTCAGACTTACAACAATCTGCACACTTCTATTGACAGCAGAATTCAATATCCAGGAGTAGAAATGTCCAAACAGCTCCAAATCTTTGCAAAAAATATTCATGAAGCACTTTTATAAATCTGTCCTGGGCCTCCTGACAACATGTGTGACACCTAAAGGCTGCAGTTTCAAATTCACTCTGGTACCTAACAGCAAACAAGAATCTCTTCTAAAAGAAGTCCACAGGCTTACCTTCTTCCTTGGTGTGTGGATGTGGTAGAAGTCCCTGAGGAGTTTCCAACCCCCCCCCCCACAGCGTGCTAATATCTCACACACCCCTGCTGAGCATCCACTCAGAGCTGGTGTGAGGAGAAATGAGTCTGTGTGCTGCGGGCTGATGGAGACGTTTATCCAGCTCTGTGTGCTGCTCAGGGTATGAGTGAGGCAGCAGGGAGAGAGAGAGAGAGGGAGAGAGAGAGATTGAGGGAGGGGAAGTAGATGGGAGGTGTTAGTGCTGGTTTGTTTTTGATTACAGCACTATGATAAGAGAAAATGTTGGGGATGCTAGTGTCACAAGGCGGTGATTTGGGTTCTGATAAATGTCTGAAGGGGTCAAAAGGATGTTACACAGAACATCCATTTTTATTTTTCCTCATAAGTCTAAACAGTAGAAAATCCTGGAAAGCTTGCAGAGATAAATGACAAACCTGTTTCCAGTTTGTAAACCTCCTTAGGCTGTTTTATTTTTCATCTTCCCTGCACCAACAAAAAGGATGTATGGCCAATTATTGCTGTTGTCTTCGCTCATTGCTACTATGACCTGGAGGACACACCTTCAGGGAGATCTCCTTTGGCCGCCGTGTGCTCGCCTGGTGGGGATCTGAACCCTGGCCTGATGTCAGATGGAAATGGCATGGCGCCCAGGCTCATTATCAGCCTTATTAACCACACTAATTAGCTGATAATAAAGAGGAGGTGGGGGCCACGTTGTGTCTGGCTGATGCTTGCAGACGCTCAGTTGCTCAGGTGTTGTTTGCTGCCCAGAGACAAGTTGAGATTAAACAAAATTTCAGCAAATTCAAATGACAAATAAAACATGCATTTAAGATAAACTAACCCCTGTGTGGCATCAGTTAAACTTACTGAAGGGGGAATGTTGCAGAAATGTTTCTGAGTGAAGAAGCCTGCAGTCAACAGCAAGACTGACAGAGTGCAACACAGTGGGGGATTGAGGTCTGCAACTGAGTTAATCATTTATTCATAGAATTTATTTAGCAGAGAGGATGGTTCTTCTCGTTTACAGTCACTGTGGTAAGCATTTTGCATAAAGTGCAATGTCATTTATTTCCATCATATCTTGGATATTGTATTCTATGACCAGGTTACAGATATTAAAACGTAAGTTATACTTCTTTAAGATTCATAATAGGAGCAAATACACCAAAGGGTGCCCGGCCCACATGGGCTTACCAGACACTGACAAACAAGAGCCGACCCAGTGGCAGAATTGACAGGCGTAAAAAACTGGTTCATAGAAACAATCTTCTTCCTGACGCTCTTGTTTGCTTTTGTAGATCATACAGAGGCATCAGGTAAACACTGTGTTTTATAATCAGCAAAAAAAACCTACGATGTAATAAATACTACGCTGCAGAAACATCCCTCGTTTTACATTTTCCACAGCAAGGATTCTCATTGAGTTATTCTAAGACTGTTAAAAGAAAGCACAATGACATGTATTGTTCTAAAACACAACTTACAGGAAAAAAACAGCACAGTTAAAGAGGTATCTCTCTGTCCACAGGGGCCGCCAAAATCAACACAAGCTTAAAGTTCCTCACAGGAACTTAAACCTAAAACCTACATTTGAAATTTTATTTTACCTATAAAAAGGAGTAAATTTGATATGGATATTATATTTTCTGTTTAAAAAAAAGTCCAGCAATAAATCTAATCCCCATGCCAAAGCATTAGCATCACTGGATGAAATGTAAGGCAAGGCAAGTTTATTTATATAGCACATTTCAACAACAAGGCAATTCAAAGTGCTTCACACAAGACATCAAAAGCATCATGACAGAGGAAAGAAAAGAAACATTAAAATAGAAAATTAAAAAATCATTGAAATTATTAAATCTGAACATATGTTCAAATAAAAATAATTCAAATGAAATTAATTGAAATAAATAAAGTAAAAATATAAAAAGAGTTAAAAGTTACAGTGCAGAGTTAAAATTTAAAATCTTATTACATTTTTTTAATGAAAGGCAGCTGTAAACAGGTGTGTCTTCAACCTCGATTTAAAAGAGCTGAGAGTTTCAGAAGTTTTCTGGGAATTTGTTCCAGATATAAGGAGCATAGAAATTGAACGCTGCTTCTCTGTGTTTGGTTCTGAGTCTGGGGACAGAGAGCAGACCTGTCCCAGACGACCTGAGCGTATTTTTTTTATATGTATTTTGGCCCTAAACCATTAAGCGCTTTATAAACCAGCAGCAGGATTTTAAAGTCTATTCTCTGACAGACTGGGATCCAGCGTAAAGACCTCAGAACTGGACTGATGTGATCCATTTTTTTGGTTTTGGTGAGGACTCTAGCAGCAGCGTTCTGGATCAGCTGCAGTTGTCTGACTGATTTTTTAGGCAGACCTGTAAAGACACTGTTGCAGTAATCAAGATGACTGAAGATAAAAGCATGGACAAGTTTTTCCAGGTCCTGCTGGGACATAAGTCCTCTAATTCTTGATATGTTCTTCAGGTGATAGTAGGCTGATTTTGTAATTGTCTTTATGTGGCTTTTAAAATTGAGGTCTGAGTCCATCACTACGCCCAGATTTCTTGCCTGGTGTGTGGTTTTAAGTCTTACTGACTGAAGCTGATTGCTGACTCTTAGTCGCTCCTCCTTTGCTCCAAAAACAACAACCTCAGTTTTGTCTTTGTTTAGCTGGAGAAAATTTTTGCACATCCACTCATGGATTTGCTCTATGCATTTACCCAGTGCTTTTATTGGACCATGGTTGCCTGGCGACATTGTAATATATATTTGTGTGTCGTCTGTGTAGTTATGATAACTTATTTTATTGTTTTTTATAATCTGAGCTAGTGGGAGCATGTAGAGGTTAAACAGAAGAGGCCCCAGGATGGAACTTCACAGTTGTTGGTGTTGGTGAGGGGGTCGAAGGTGGATGGAGACCCCTCCTCTTGGTTCCGATGTCTCTCCTCTTTAGGTCTCTCCTCAGATACTGGCAGACAAATGTAGTGTGCATCGTATTCCCATCTCTTCATGATTTTGACAGACTCGTGTTTTAAAGGCTTTATATGCGATTATTTTTGGATCCAGTAGATGTCGCCCAAAACAACTCGCGTTGCATTGTTGTGTTAGCATGCTAATGCTAGCAATCTTTATTATGCTCGTATCTTCACACTGCATGTGAATTTACAAATGAGCGTGATCTAGAAACGCAGTTAAGCAGTGAGTACAGTATGTTATTCTTCTTTTCTCTAGTCCCTCAATTAAACAACTTTTATACGCGAGGGGATGAGTCGGCCGGCTGTCCTGGCGATGTAAACAAACTGAAGATAGGACTCGGAAAACTCGGAAAGCATCACAGACAGTGGGACTCGGGTGTTACACCCATTGTAGACAGTCATGACTCACAGAGTTATTTTCAGAGGATATACTTGATTTCTATTATATTTAAGTGTGAAAAATCGCATATAAAGCCTTTAAGGTAAGGCCCATTCGAGTACTGACTTCAGTGACTTTATAAGGACTACATGTTGTTCCTTCAGGCAGCAACAGAGATCTTACTCCCTGATATGAGGGAAGACCACAAGAGGAGATGTAATCAGGCATAAAAGTGTTTCTTCTTGTCTGCCCCTCTGAACTATGATATCATCCCACGAGCATGGTGGAAGTAGGTTCACTTACAGGAGACTCACACATCTGAACATGTGACCGGCTGCTGAAAAGAGCCATGAAATTAAAGTAAAAGTAAAATGTATGCTTCTGATTGCCCTGAAAGAAAGCTGCTTTATCTCTTGCCAAGAGGCGGGCATCTGTTCTGACTAATGTATTTCTGATCATTTAAGCTTTCATACAAAGTACATGAACATCAGTGCTTTAAAAGGGGGGTCTCCTCCTCCCTGCATTGTCGGCTAATGTATAGCTTTTATTCATTTCCCATGATCATTATCTGACCTGAAAGACACATCTTTACTTTCTTTCTGTCTGGATCCTACATGTCATTTACTCGATTGCAGAAAATATCTCTGTTTTTTTGCAGGTAATTACGATTTAAGCAGGGAACCTCAAATTTGATTATATATGATTTATTTCGCTGTAAGGCAGTGTATGCTTGTACTCACAGAGGCTGTAAACAAATACTGTTATGTCTCTGTGATTAGTGGATCTGAAAAACAAGCTTGAAAGCTTTTTAATTAGGCTTTTGATGATGAATGCTACTGTACGTATTTGATGGAGAAGGCTGCTCAACTTTGCTAAAAGCCTGTGGCTGAAGATGAAATGTGTGCTTAGAAACTCTCACAGAAAAAAGGAAAGACGAGAGAAGGTTGCTGCTGTTTTTGCAGGATGACGGTTTATGTATTTATGTAAAAAAACACATCTCATAACTAAAAATGTTAGCGAACGACTGGTTGCATAATGTCTTATCTTCTTTACTTCCAACAGATGACATTAAACAGCATGTTCTTATTTCCCACCAGATTAATTCATCTGCATTTAACATGTAGTTTTTAATTTCTTTTTTTTTTTTTTAATTTTGCCTGAAATCACTCTTTCTGAGCTCACAGCTTGACAATAGGCGTAATCATTGCTTTACACTCCCTTCTGGGTTTTAATTATGAACCATGTGAAATGCTGTCGGATTAAACCAGCCATCAGCTTAGAATGGAGCGGAATATTTCCGTTTTTTAATTGCAATGCTTTTGAGTAACAAGCTTATTTATTGTGATTTTTTGATGAGGTGGTACTATCTTGCATTTGTCCTTGTCTTACAAACACTAACAATGCCACGGTCTTGGTTATGTAAGTCCGCGCTAGAGTCTGGATGAAATAGTGGCATTGATTGTTGTTTGGCGCCTTCTTACGTGACGGTGCAACTTGTACGAACACACTCTCCGTCAGTTTAGTGTCGGGGCTCAAGATGTATCGTCTTTCCTTCAGCACGAAGCAGAGCCGGTGATTAACCGGTACGTTCCCTTCTCTGCTGATTTACCGCATGTGTTTCATAGGCCTCAGAGCAGCTCACAGGTCATTAAGCACAGAAGTGACATTAAAGCCCAAATATGAGGTCTCACTGCTGACTAACTCACAGGAACTGAACCTGAAGCAAACCTCTTGGTGTCTGTCCTCATCTCATAAATCAGCATCCATTAGATCACTGTTTCAAGGTTTAATGGTAGAAACACGGATGACTGGGAGATTTTCACTGGTGCCTTTTCTCCTCACTCTTACTCAAGCTAAAGCAGAGCCTGTCTGAGCATAATTCAATGTAAATGAGGAAAGAGTTATGTCATATTGTTAAATGTGTGCATTAGTTTCCATTTTTCATTCAGCCCATGTTTGTGACATAATGTGTTGTGTGTAGTCCTCTAATTTACTTGGTGTTTTTGTATCAATGCAACAAGCACAAGGTAGATAAAACATCCTTGATTTGAGCTTTTTAAAAAGCATACCTTTGTGAACTGTTTTTGCAGTGTCACAGATACACTAAGAAGAACAAATTTCCCCTTTTATTTGTCAAACTAATAAAGAACTTTAACTTAATTACATCTTTTTCAAGTTTGAAACAGCTACAGCAACAAAACTTTATGAAAAAAAGTAAAACTAACTAATGAGAAGAATCAAATGCACAATTTACCTCAGAACATTTACTTAAATTAAATGTAACAACTGTTTTTTGGTCAATCTTAGTGACCACCGAGGACAAACAGACACATCTTATCTCCTCACTGATCTTGTCCTGTTCGTCAGTAGCACTGACTGTCTGACAAAAATCCCATTCTGCTGTCCTTTTGCTGTCAAATGTGTCACCTGTCCTCAGTCTTTGCTGTGGAAAATGAACAAAAAGGAGGTTTCGGAAAAAATTATGTTAATCGCCTTGTCTGATAACAGCCTTTATAAATTAGTATATATACAGTAGAAATAGTCAATCTTGTAACTAGTGGTTTCGTTTTCCCTTTGACGGTTTTAGAAAAGCATCAGTATTGATTTCAGTCTGTTTCACAGCAAGCTAAAAACTCCTCAAAGGATAATTAACTGTACAAAAGCACAATATTTACATACTTTAGACTTCATATTACTTCATTTAAAAACTCATTAGTCCCTTTTTCAGTTAAGCTCATTAATGAGCAAAAAATAGAAGAGGAACGGAAAACCAGGAGGCCCCCATTGTACCGATAACTGTAGACATGTTGAAACTGTCTGGAGTGGCATGTGTACATGTGCACAGTGTGCATGCGTCTGTGACTGTAGGAGTGAGTGTGTGTGTACTGTAGCACGGAGAAGTTAAATGTTTTACATTGTAATTACTGTTTTTATGTTGTCTTCGATGTATTGTCCATGCAGCGATTTCCCAGCATCCTAGACAAATTTCTCCCTAGGGAGACGAATAAAGAAACCTTGAACTATAAGCCTCTGGTCAAAACAAGGGTGGACATTGATGTGGGCAGATCTTTAATGCCTGCTACCACTTGCGATATTTTGATCTGTCCAGCCTTGATGACCTCGGTATTGGACATCAAAAACTTTCTTGACATTTAATGACGCTAATCAAGACATAATTAAAATTACCCTTTTCTACAGCTTCCTTTAAAAACTCTCCTCTCATCTGGATGCCTCAACTAATAATGTTATAGAAGAGGAGCCTGCTTTGTCACATGGAGACATTTTAACCCAGATCATTTTGTTTCTTGGCGAATGTTTTTAAAAGGTCATCCATGCTTTTATGTCATTGAGAATGAACGATGACAACACACTTTACTTTGGTATCAAGAGGCCAAACGTCCAGATACTGAAAACTTCAAGAAAACTCTGCTGCCAGGCTTTCAGCTTGTTCTCAATTGAACCAATCGTTTCTCCCCTTTACTGGTGTCCTGTGAGTTGAAGAATAGATTTTACTTCTTGACTTGTCAGGCTCTTGTCTTTGATCAGCTGACTCCCTTTGATCCTGATCAATGCTCATGGTCCTCTAGCAGGGCTCCATTAATGGTACCATTGTAAAAGGTGCGCAATGAGTGTATTTCTTCTCCCCTGTATCTTTTAATTCTTTATTCCTCCAATAACATGTTTTAAAGAAAGCCTGAATGATCTTCTACCTCTGATTAAAATGTTAGAGATTTATGTATTTTAAATCTTGTGACAGTATTACGCTCAGGTATGACAAAAGCTGCCTGGATTATTCTTTAAAGAACAATATCCTATTAAATCATCAACCCCACATGAATCAGTCCCTTCAGTCAGTGAAAGGCGAGAGGGTCTTTTTCCCCCCCACCTGTCCCTCAGGTTGTAGCAGCTCGGACAGTGATGTGGCAGCTCTAATCCTTCTTATCTTAATAGCATCCAGCGCTATCGCCAGAGCGGCAGGGACAATCGACCCCTTTCCTTTCTTTATCAGCAAAAAACACCTCCCTCACCACTTTGTACAGTCACATTCTTCTTTCAGATCCCCCACCCGCTCCATCAGGCTCCTCGGCTGGTCTTTCACTCTCTGATATTACCTCATCGTATCGTCTAACAAAACTAGTGATTATTTGGAGATGACTGGTTCCAGGAAAATATCAAAAGCTCGTTGGGAGACTTTGTTGAGAAAGGACAAATGTTTTCCATGAAACCATGGGCTCACATGCGCGTACACACAGTAAAGTGTTGGGCCACGCAGGCTTAGGACAGTCAAACCATGGACTTTGAGTTATTTACTGAGATGGCCTAAAAGAACTCTTTATCCCAGAATTCCCTGCGGCACTTCACACCTACGTGTGACGTAAAGGGGGGACCGGAACCTGAGGGAGACCCCACAGGAAGGCGGCCAGGTGATAAAACTCTGAGACTCCCCTCGTTCATCCTCTTTCCACGCGCTGACTTGAAGTGCTCGGAGACCAAAGCTCACCTCCTGTTTTCTGCAACAATCTTCCTTTGTTTTAAGTTTTGGCGCGCAGGTAATCCGCGGCCGGCAGTGTTCCAAATTCCGAGCTCGGATTGTCCAGTGAACGCATCTCAGTTTCTCGGAGAGCGTTAGGCTATAACAGTTTATCAGAAAGATAACGGTCTTATTCCGTCCTGCAACGAAAGGACATCAATGGACATCTTTCCCCTCGACGGAGAACCAACGAAGCCGCTCTTGCCGTAAGGGACCCTCGCCGCCATCAGACGCCTCTGCACCAGGACAGACAGAAGATCTGTTTTATCACCGGACTCCTTTTTCCTTCACCGATCGCAGGCAAAGCGATTCACAAGTGAGGCTTAATTAGGTCTGGGCAGAATTAGCTTTAGAGAGTGTTTTTAACAATTGATTGATTGAAGCAGAAACTGTAATTTTTCTCTTTGTTGGACCGTCGCGTCCTGAGTTTTACCTGTTTAAAACTCTTGTTGTTCCCATTTCGGACCGCTGCGTCCTATATGTGTTTAGCGTAACAGCGTTATAACCGGGTATTATTCTTCTGATCAGAAAGGCCAGTGTAAGTCGTATTAACTTGAATTCGGCCACTGGTTTGATTCTGTGAATGAAGGGAATTACTCCGAGTTGTGGTGCGGGATTCGGACTGTGATCCGGCCTCTTCAGGCACGCATTTCTCTCCTCCTCTACGCTCCTTTTTATCCTCTTTTCTTCCCCCATTACGCACATAGGCTACACACACACACACACACAGAGATCTATACACTCGCGGCCATCCAGAGGCCTCAGACACACAGATCGTGTAGGGCCGAACTCGGTCTCTTTTAGACATTAAGGCCACATTAGGTCTTTGTTAGGTGTGTGCCATCGGAAAGGCGACCACGTGGGACGAAGCAATCTCCCCCTTTTCTTCTTCCCCCCCTCTCTCTCTCACACACACACACACACACACACACACACACACACACACACACACACACACACACATTCACACCTCATTCACAAGGTGTGCTTGATAATGTTTGTTTGCTTAGATTAGTTTATAATAGTTATTTGTTTGATTAAGTTCATTGATTTTGGATTGATGTTGCTTTGTTTAAATAAATTCTGTTATAATTTAAGAGAGCAGTTGTTTGTGATTACTGGTGTATTTGCATTGTGATATAAGCTGGGTGCGAAGGCTTTGTGTACGGATTTCACGCCTTCAATTTATTAAATATAGTTATTAATTATTAATAATATTAGTAATTAAATAACTAATCTGAGACTGATTTGAGTAATATTTTGGTTATATTTCCCTGAGTACAGGGTGGTGCCCCAAAACGAGATTAAACACAGTTTAATGATATCTTATTTATATTATTAATAATTAGAAATAATTATTAAAGAATATAACCAAAGTTGACTTGATACAACCCCAACAAATGGTGCAGCCCGTGTGAGGCCTTCAATAAACCAGCTTTGTTGCACTGTAAATGCACAGTAATCCGAACTTAAATCCTAAAAGGGATCTTTCTGAAGAAAATTATATTTTCTTTAAATTTTTGTTGTTTAAGCAAAGCAGACATCAAGCTGTGGCTTAGTTGTGTTGTATGTTGTTGGTTAACAGTTAAAGCAATAACTGTTGTCCCCTTTGTGTCCATACAACAATTGGACATAAGGATGCAGCTAGTGTGACGTTCTCAATGAACTTGATTTGTTGCATTGATCCTGAATAATTCTACTAAAGGATTGTGGTGCTCCTTGTTGTTTGAGAGCCATTTGGCCAGATGAGAGTGTAACCATTGTCGCATAGCCAGCTGTCTGAGAGGTGTGAGTTCCTCCCTTCCTTTGAAGACTTGAGGTGTGAATCCCCTCTCTTATCTTCCAGGATAGACTACAGTGATCAATTGGGAAACCTAGATAAGATTTGCTCTGGTGTTGATCTAGCTTTGTTTAGCTTAGCGTTTTTAACAGTAATCCACTGTGGTTCCATTTTATCACGAAAATGTGTACCAAGACCCTAGGTGAGCCGGGAGCTGAGACTCCTTTTGGATCAGACGACGGAGCACTGCAAGAAACTGCTGCCGGTCTGACGAACCTCTCCTCAGAGGAGAGTGCCAACCTATATAGCTATTCAATTAGCATTAGGGATAAGAAATTAGAGGAGCTAGTTGATCTTGTCAACCACAGAGCCAGGATCACCCCTAACAAAGACAGAATGTATGCAGAAGACATACATCAACCATGGGCCAAGGCTCGCTGTGGATCAGACGATCCACCCCTTCAAGACGTAGTTGCTAATCTTATCCACCCCCCTATAGAGCAGCTCGACAGTCTGAACTCCTACACCCTCAGCACATGTGAAGAGAAACTAAAGGGCTTGGTTGAATATGCAAATCAACCAACTGGGAAGCCAACACGCACAACTTCAGATGTTCTAGGCAAAATTCTCCTCCTTTATCAGCACAAATCAAATGTGCAGAATGAGATACACCGGGCACAGCTAGCCCGGGTACAAGAAGAAGGACAGATCCTGCGGGACGACTTCGAAAGATTGCAGGATAAACTAAAGACCTTGCAGGAAAATTGCATGGCCCTGCAGGAGGAGAATAAAACACTGCATGAAAGCAGCAAACTGGCCGAACAGACGAAACGAAGTGACACGGTACCCAGATTTCAGGATAGGCAGATAAGTACTGCAGCCCCCATGTCAGCTGAGGAAACCTCAGACGAAGGATGGGAGACTGAACCAAGCACATGGAGGAGGGAGACAGACATGTTGAAGGATCTGGAGGAGAGGGGAAGATACCGCCGGGTCGACCCAGGCACAAAAGCGCACACGTCCTCAGACTACCCGGTAAAGAGCTGGGTGAGTAAAGATGAAGGGCGCCACGCCTCCCCAGACCATGAAGCACCGTCATGGGGAAATGCCCCAAGGCCCCCGCGTTCTGCAATACGCTTTGAGCCAAGAGAACCCTCACCCCGCAGGAAGAGGGACTTCACGCCCCCTAGAGACAGGGAGGAGGCACGGGTCCAATCGGGCACCGAATATTACCTGTCCCATGATAGACGGCCACGTCTGAGCCGAACACAAACCCCGCCACGGTTGCAACCGTACTACCGTGACAACCACAGGGCTTACGATTCGTCAGACGACTCGGACGGCCCTCGCCAGCCTTCGGGTCAGGGTCTGCGAACCAGGCAGATGGAACTTCAGGCCAAAGATCTGAAGCGTTTTGACCCAGATAGCCCAGATTCAAGTAGTAACGACTACCTTAGAGAAGTCGACCATTGTCTCCGTGACCTGCCTCATGCGTCCTCACAGGAAAAACTGAAACGGATCTGGAAGACTACGGCTAGGAGTGTCCGTGCTTTCATGGGGACACTCCCACCAAAGGTCCAATCCTTGCAGAACGGAAACAAATCTGTTAGTCAGCACTTACAAACTGCCAAGCAGAAAGTGTTGGACTTGTTTGAATTAATTCAGGGAGTACAGGTAAGCATGGAGCAAGACATATCGTCAGGATATGACTCCGATCCTGGACCAAGCCCCTCAAATGATCAAACAACCCTGCTGAAAAAGCTCAGTAAAGAACCGAGCAGCCAGGACAACCAAAGGACTGAGGAAATAAGTCTATTTTTCCCTGATTTTGACTGTGGAGCCCCGCTCCTTGGGGAAACACCCCAGTTCCCTGACAGCTGTGACACCCTTTCACACCTTCACAGGTTGGAATCACCACATAGAAAGGGGGGTGACTTCTCGGCCCCCAGAGGCAGAGATAACACCCGGCCCCCTCCTGCTACCTGTAGGTTCCCATCGCAGGATTCACAGCTGAGGAATATCCAAACCTCAGATGACTCGGATGGCTCCCTTTTACCTAGAGATCAAATAATGCGCATAAGGCTCATTGAATCTATGGCACAGGATGTAGAGCGGTTTGACCCAGATAACTCAGACCGCTGCATCGATGATTACCTCAGAGCGATTAACCTGTGTCTCAGTGATGTACCTGATGCATCCACAAGAGAAAAACTCAGGCTGATCTGGAAGACAACTTCCAAGAGTGTCCGTAACTTCACGACTACCCTTCAGCCTGAGATCAGATACCAGTACTCTGCGCTCTGCAATGCTTTGCGCCAGGAATACTCCACCTACATTGACCCTGCATCTGCCCTTCTTAGTGCTTTCAGTGTCCTGCACCAGAAGCACGAGGCCCCCAAAGATTATTACTGGCGCCTAAGATCTGCATATTTCCAGGGACGTGAGGCTCCAGGTTTGGAAGAGAACCAAACTTTCAAGTCCATCTTCATGCACAATCTGCATGGCTGCGTGCGGTCAGATGTCACCCTGCATAGTCGTACACATCAGCTTAGTATGAAAGAGATCAAGAAATTCGCACAGGTGGTTTGGCAGACACGCTTATGTCACGTGACACGTGAGGGCAACAAGAGACCACATCACTGGCAGAATAGAGAACAGAGCCAGGGGGGTGAACGTGGGACTCAACCACAGAGTAGGTTCCAGCCTGGAGAACTGAGAACTACCAGATCCAAACGGAACTCTCGGGATGGCCGTAGCCTGAGACAGAAGGGTCGGTATAACCGGAGTTCCTACGAGCTCCCTAAGGAAGCAAGTTCTGCCAGGGAGTTGGAGCGCATGAAAGAGGTGGTAGGTCAGGGGGCCTCCCTCGCTTACAGAGAACCCGATTCTGACTCCACATAGGAGGGGGGTATAGCCTCCATTCTGGAAACACAACAATGTCACTCTCCCGACATGAATGTTTCCTAGTCCCTGTTTTTGTGTTTTGACATTGGTAGGGAGACACATAATGTACATGTACATTTACACACCTACATGCCACAAACACCTTCCCACAGGCTTACTCCTGCCCAGGCTAGGAGTTCACAAATCTACACCTGATACTCTTCTCTTTCTCTCCTCCTCTTGTCTGTTTGTTTCATTTGTTTTGTTAAAGAATGCACCTTGAGTGGCAAAGCTTTGCTAATGCCTGGTTATGTTGTATGCCTAGCTTTAGACATAATTAGACAGTCTGCCCAGACTTTGCCTCAGTGTCTGCCCAGACCGAATGCCTCTCAAAATGTATGGACTGTTGCTCACTAACTATTTGAACGTTTGTCTCCTAACACATGGACTGTTGGCCCTATTTGCCCTAAAGACTGTGACCCGCAATCCCATTCTTCAGGACAAAGGGGGGATGTTGGGCCACGCAGGCTTAGGACAGTCAAACCATGGACTTTGAGTTATTTACTGAGATGGCCTAAAAGAACTCTTTATCCCAGAATTCCCTGCGGCACTTCACACCTACGTGTGACGTAAAGGGGGGACCGGAACCTGAGGGAGACCCCACAGGAAGGCGGCCAGGTGATAAAACTCTGAGACTCCCCTCGTTCATCCTCTTTCCACGCGCTGACTTGAAGTGCTCGGAGACCAAAGCTCACCTCCTGTTTTCTGCAACAATCTTCCTTTGTTTTAAGTTTTGGCGCGCAGGTAATCCGCGGCCGGCAGTGTTCCAAATTCCGAGCTCGGATTGTCCAGTGAACGCATCTCAGTTTCTCGGAGAGCGTTAGGCTATAACAGTTTATCAGAAAGATAACGGTCTTATTCCGTCCTGCAACGAAAGGACATCAATGGACATCTTTCCCCTCGACGGAGAACCAACGAAGCCGCTCTTGCCGTAAGGGACCCTCGCCGCCATCAGACGCCTCTGCACCAGGACAGACAGAAGATCTGTTTTATCACCGGACTCCTTTTTCCTTCACCGATCGCAGGCAAAGCGATTCACAAGTGAGGCTTAATTAGGTCTGGGCAGAATTAGCTTTAGAGAGTGTTTTTAACAATTGATTGATTGAAGCAGAAACTGTAATTTTTCTCTTTGTTGGACCGTCGCGTCCTGAGTTTTACCTGTTTAAAACTCTTGTTGTTCCCATTTCGGACCGCTGCGTCCTATATGTGTTTAGCGTAACAGCGTTATAACCGGGTATTATTCTTCTGATCAGAAAGGCCAGTGTAAGTCGTATTAACTTGAATTCGGCCACTGGTTTGATTCTGTGAATGAAGGGAATTACTCCGAGTTGTGGTGCGGGATTCGGACTGTGATCCGGCCTCTTCAGGCACGCATTTCTCTCCTCCTCTACGCTCCTTTTTATCCTCTTTTCTTCCCCCATTACGCACATAGGCTACACACACACACACACACAGAGATCTATACACTCGCGGCCATCCAGAGGCCTCAGACACACAGATCGTGTAGGGCCGAACTCGGTCTCTTTTAGACATTAAGGCCACATTAGGTCTTTGTTAGGTGTGTGCCATCGGAAAGGCGACCACGTGGGACGAAGCAATCTCCCCCTTTTCTTCTTCCCCCCCTCTCTCTCTCACACACACACACACACACACACAC
Organism: Labrus mixtus; assembly: GCF_963584025.1. NCBI lineage: Eukaryota > Metazoa > Chordata > Actinopteri > Labriformes > Labridae > Labrus > Labrus mixtus. The sequence goes on along the minus strand of NC_083618.1, from coordinate 13,435,113 downwards.
ACACACACACACACACACACACACACACACACACATTCACACCTCATTCACAAGGTGTGCTTGATAATGTTTGTTTGCTTAGATTAGTTTATAATAGTTATTTGTTTGATTAAGTTCATTGATTTTGGATTGATGTTGCTTTGTTTAAATAAATTCTGTTATAATTTAAGAGAGCAGTTGTTTGTGATTACTGGTGTATTTGCATTGTGATATAAGCTGGGTGCGAAGGCTTTGTGTACGGATTTCACGCCTTCAATTTATTAAATATAGTTATTAATTATTAATAATATTAGTAATTAAATAACTAATCTGAGACTGATTTGAGTAATATTTTGGTTATATTTCCCTGAGTACAGGGTGGTGCCCCAAAACGAGATTAAACACAGTTTAATGATATCTTATTTATATTATTAATAATTAGAAATAATTATTAAAGAATATAACCAAAGTTGACTTGATACAACCCCAACAAAAGTAAACAGGGTTTGTGTGTACCTTGGCTCGAGGTTATTTTCTTTGCCTCCTCATATTCCAACTGTGACGATGTCTACTCTGCCATAAGGGAGTTAAGAGAGACTTTTCAGATCAGATAAAAAAGCAGAGATAGAAACACGCAGTGGACCGTAGGTAATACCAAGTTTTTTGTTTTTTTTCAGAGGCCTCACACAGAGAGATTTGTGTAACCAAAAACTCAGACTCCTCCGGACAACCGCTAAACTCCAGATAAGTGTAGAGATCAGGTCTGAGCAGGCATACATTTTAAAGTCATGTCAGACGTTATTTTTGTACTCTATATGCAAAATGGATCTCAGTGGGCTTGACTTTGAAACAATACTTATTCAGATGGATTCTGGTTGATTAAATCTTGCAGATGGTTGACGTAAAGTAAATAAAACAAATGTCTCAGCTTAAATACAATTACACTGAGCTTTAGATTTGCAGGACTTTGACTCTCTGACAGAAAAACTTGGATACAAACACATTCACTTAGCAGACACTTTTATCCAAAGCGACGTACATCAGAGAGTAAGTACAACACTAATCCATTAATACACCGCACACATTTATGTATTTTGAAAAAAGTAGTGCATCTTAAAAACACCACTTCAGCCTTGCAAAGCCAGCATTATGTCAAAAGAAAAGAGCTGCCATGTTCAAATGGTTAAAAGGATTAATATCTTAATTCAGAATTATAATTATTGATGATTCAATACTAACAGCTATGTTTTACCGATTACTTTATGTACTTTTTAGCAGCAGTTAATAAATGTGGGTCCTGCTCTGTGTGACTTTTCTTTCTCTGTGTTGTTCAGCCTCTTCTTATTTATCATGATGAAGCTAAAACAGTTTTTCATGTTTAAATCTCTAGCTTCATTCACAGCAAATAGCTTTCGGAGCAACACATTCTCTGACACATTAGCTCAGAACTGCCTGCTTCCTGTATGTTAGAAAAATATATGTCATATATGTCATTGGTTTTCCTCAACGGTCAGAGAGCAGATTTCACCTCACTCTAATAAAAGATATCTTAACGAACAGAATAAAAACGTGTTATATTGTTGTTTTAGAGATAGGGGTTTAACCCTAAGAGACTCTGTGCTGTTTTCACTTTAAAACAGTAATGTGAATTAACACCTGTTGGATGGCTATTTGTATACTAAGTTCAAACACACAAAATATTCTCAAACATTATTCTGTTCATAAATTCTATTTTTTTTTTAAAGAGCCCATATTATGCCCTTTTTGGGGTTCGTATATTTAATCTATGTACCTACTTTTGTACGTTCACAATAGCTGAAGTTCGAAAAAAAGTGTCTGTTTTCATGTACTGCTCCTCCTTGCTCACTCTACGCTCTGTGTCCGTCAGCTACACTCTGCTGAGCCCACACTGTTAGACCCCACGTGGGCCAAGTCTGCTCTGATTGGTCTGCCGATCCGCTCTGCCGTTATTGGTCAGTTGCTCAGCACGCTTCTCGGAAATTTCAACATGAGCTGCAGGGCTTGCCACAACGAGCCAATGGGCTTAGATCAGTGATCTCACACTGACAATGACGTCGGACTGACACATTTTTATCGAGGGGGGCTAGAACCGAGCGTTACATGCAGCTAATGCTACAGCTAACAGGAGGACGTAGGAGAAGCCGCGTTTCCGCAGACTTTGAATTTTTGCTCATAGATGTGCCTAAACATGCACAGGACACTTGGAAAACACACTAAAGAGCATATAAAACCAGAAAAAAGCATAATATGGGACCTTTAAAAGCTTCAGGAGGCATTGAGAAGGGAAAGGGTTGTGAAGGCTTTCTCTTTTTTTCCCAGGAGGATTTTGCAACTGAGACTGTTATAAGATGAATGGTCCATCCTTTATTTTTATTCTTCTTTGGTTAGTCAGTGTACTTGACTCCTTTCTGTAGTTTTGAAATAACAGCCTCAATCAATCAACAGATTTATCATGTAACAACTAAAATATGAAACAACAAATGTCGAGCGTGAGTAACTATTCTGAATGTAAAATAAACTGTGAACAGTTCAGACAATGGTGGGAACATTTGTACAAGAAGCATGAAACAAACATTTTGAAGAAAGATGGATGATCCTTTGCACTTCAGTCTTTTTTTCCTGACTTCTTTATTCAATCTTCTCTTACTGTTTTTATCAGTGGCTGAGATGACGTTCGAAAGGGTGATGTGATGTTTGATTTAATGTTCTTTTAAGCACCAATCAGAGTTTATTCATCTTAAGATGAAACTTTAATGACATTAGAGGCGTTGTGGGCTTGTGTTGTCAGATCACATTCTACTCAAACTGCAAACACACAGTCCTGATTCGGTGATGAGTTGGTGATTAAGAACAAGATTTTTTTTCTAAACTTGATGCGTCTTTCGTTTAATATTCAATCTTTGGGCTCTAGAGAGTGTGGGTACTGTATTGAAGGAGCTCGATAAAGTTAAAAAAAAAAAAAGAAAAGTGGATTCAACTATTATGGAGCCAGAACTTTGAAAATCACCTCCTTTACCTATTAAATGATGTGTTTTAGGGCTGTAAGTCTTAACTAGGTAATCGCAATTAATTCAGGCCTGAGATTAATGCAATCATTTTTTCGTGATTAAAAGCAATTTGTTTAGTCCCTTCCGGCGCACCGTGCATAAGGTCCTTACTTGTACTACAGACCAGGCGTTTCATTTTTTCATTTCAAAAGTTATTATTATATAATAAATAAGTTTAAGTGTTGTAGCCACCTCACTCCAAAAGACACCTTTGGTTTCCTCCAATAATGACATCAAAATAAAGGATCTAAGGTGATAAGTTGTTGTTATATGAATAATTCTGCTTTTCGATTGTTGTTGTCTATGTGTCAGTTATCTGTGCCTAATGAACGATGATGCCTCGTGGCGGCAGGCCGTAATTGCTGCGAGCCCAGCAGTGGGGGTGTAATTAGGGAGACATGGAGGAGTGCTTGACTTCATGACTGGCACCGTTAAATGATAATAGAGTGCAACTCAACACTACCGTGGTCAACTAATCATACTGGACCGGCATGGACGGCTCTCCATGCAAACAAGCCATGACTGGAATACTGAACAGCAGCTCACCCACGCAGTTCCACACCATTGGCTCCACAGGGGATCAGGCACATGATTACGTCTGTGACCCTGCTCCACCTGCAACACCATCATTATTGCATCCACGGATGGACAGGTTTATTGTCATCAAGCCACAAAGGAGGAAGCTGCCCTTTAGGGGTGATGGGAGAAAAATAAAAAAGCTTCCCCGTCAACTATCAGTCAACAAACTGGGTATGTTTAGAGCAGGAACCTGCTATCAACTTAAACATGACAAAAATTACTTTTACCAGGATCTACTATCAACTTCAACATGAAAAAAAAAATACACATGTGGTTATATGCATCCCTAGCTCTTCAAAAATCAAATCCAATCAAATTCAGCAGAGCAGTTCAACTATATTTATAAAGTTTATAATAACCAGTTTTAGTTCAACTTCAATTCAACTGTATGTTTATTTCTGGGGTCGTAGTTGGTGACAGTAATGCAAAAGGCAGCATTGTCTGAAATTTGAAAATGTTAAAATGTGCGTTCTTTCTAACTTGACCTTCATCTTCCCTCCTGACAGGGAGGATGTCAGATTCTGAAGCTAATATTGAAACCTTTTTTACTCTATCTGCATTAGTCTTCACATAGTTTATAACCTGAGAGACTGGCCTCATATTCAGTTTATATTTAACATTTTGCATTAGTGTTAGGGGTTCAATCTTATATAGGCCTACATTAAAACAATATATTAACAAATTAAAATACCAAACAATATTAGTTCAGTGTTGGCACCCAGTCCAAAACTCAAAATCAGCTCTATCCTTACTGACCATTATCATCTGTGTCCAGTAACTTATTGGGTAAAGGGCGCCCTCTGTTGTCAACATCATGTCTTATCGCTTAAATAAAATGTGTGTCTGCCCCTTTAAGAAACATCTCGTCATCACGCAACGTACGACGGGTAGAATGTTCACAGCCAATCAAATCATTGTTATCAACGCGTTGTTATGGAGCTCGTGGAGTCTAGTTTGAATCGCAAAATAATCTGAAACTTCCGCTTCTTTCTTCTTTGTTAATAACATGAACTTGATCCAAACGAAGTATTCATTCTTAAAACATGTCCTCTTTAGACCGACTTGAGGCATTACGACATCGTAACAAAGACTTATTGAACCAGTTGAATGAGCAGAGAGGGAAACTGGAGCGACTGAGAGGTTGCAGTCAAAGCGGCGAGAGGGAGGACGAGCCTGAGGAGAGGAGAGAGAGAGAGCCTGAGGAGAGGAGAGAGAGAGAGCCTGAGGAGAGGAGAGAGAGAGAGCCTGCGGAGAGGAGAGAGAGAGAGCCTGAGGAGAGGAGAGAGAGAGAGCCTGAGGAGAGGAGAGAGAGAGAGCCTGAGGAGAGGAGAGAGAGAGAGCCTGCAGAGGTCGTCATCCAGACCGATGGAGACCCCGCTCCAGCCAGGGCAGCCCTCGCCAAACCTACAGTGACATTTGCAGGTAATGAACTCTGTGCGTGTGTTTTTCTTTTTTTTTAATGAAGCCAAAGGCCTATCGTGCCATGCTTGACCGTTCAAGATTTAAAAATCTGTGCACTGAAGTATGTAGCTTTGGAAACATAAATAATGTCACCACACGAACTCAAAGCTTGGACGCATGTCTTCAAAGTCTCTGGTTTTACACTGGATTTTATAATCGCCCATTATATTGAGTTTTAAAGCAAAGAAATCTAAATCCAAATTAAACCTGTGAGTTGATTTGTTTTTCTCATCTAGAGTAGTTGACAAGGAGAAGGCATTAAACAGTGATATAATGTATGTCAGATACATTATTTCACCATTTGTGTGAAATGTGTGTGCCATTTTTCAGGCACACACATCTGACAAAGTTGAGCATGTATGTCAGATAATGTATGCGGTTAGAAAACCTATTTAACTCTATACACAAAAATCATGAATTGCTGACATTTGCTATTTTCATGTTGCATATATACATGTAGTTCATTTAAGCTGTGCATCCCAAGTAAGGAAGTAAGGGGGAAAAAAAATCTTATTTTTGACTGATAAATATCTTCTCTTTCTGTGTTTCCCAATCAGATGAATGTGAGAATCAAACCAGAGTCCAAGGCAATGGATCAAGACCATGTTTGACCTCCAAACACAGCAGAGAGACAGCTGACCGTAGGCCTACAACAGCATCAGACCATTTCAAAAACAGCGACAGACCTTCTCAAGTCCACAACAGGCTGCGGGACACAAGGCCACCCAGCACCAAGTCCTGTCTAAGAAGTCAGAGTGAGGAGCAGGTAAGAAAAGGAACCAATGAAAGACTAAACAAGGTTATCGCTGATCTTGTGGAGTAATACATGAGCCCTACCCTGACCCTGTCCCCTGAATTTCAGTTATTACATAAAGTAACAGGATCAGACTGAATTGTAATCAAGATCATTTCCAGCCCTGATTGTCGTGTTAAAAGAAGAACAAAATGTTCATCAGCCAAATAAACACAACACTTTTAACATATTTAAACTTCCACTAGGCGGTCTGGTTTTGTTCAGCACAGTTTGATACGGTAAACCCTGATCTTGCTTGCGTTTCCACAGCCAACCAATAAATTCAACAAAGAAGACAAAAGTGGCACAGTAAACAAAGGTCAATGATTCCTAGGAAGTTCTGCATCTCAGAGGTCGTCCACCCTCTTGCCATTGGGCGACGCTACGCGCTGACATTAGTCACCAAAAAACAAAAAACAGCCTTGAAATAACTCTCTCAAAACCACTGGACTTTTAAACATGGTGCGTTTTGTGTTTGTCCTTTATTACCGCTTTCACACGGGAAGTGACGAGTCTTTCAACCAATCAACAGACTTCTGAGTGTCTAGCTCCACCCTTTAGGGATCAGATTGGTACGCTTGACACCCCAACAGAAGGGTGCCAAAAAAGTAGGACGATATGGATCGGTTATTCTTACCAGAATAACCCTTCCCAACTTTTGACATTGGAAACGGCAATAAATGTGTACCGTACTGTACCGAATGGAACTGGACCACTTGGTGGAAACAGGGCCTAAGTTCCCAAGGATCAGTTCCTAGATGTAAATAAGGGCATGACACTAAATATTTTTTCCAGAAGTTCAGCAATTATGTAGATAAATGAGTAACCCAGTTGCGAAATAATGAAGTTTGCTTCAATGTGTTTTTAATTGATTGTATAAAAGCTCCCAGCTCTGTAAAGGTGCATACACAGAAAACAAGAGTTTATAAATATTCCTCTAGTGGACCACAGGGGGGCGCTTTGGAACTATTTATTTTAACCTTGTTGCCATAAGTACATTTTAAGCAGTGATGGATGCTTTATGATGTCTTACTAATAACCCGTTAAAAGACCTTTTTTAAATGTCTTGTTTTTTCTGTAAGAAAAGTCTATTAGAAAAAAAAGTTTACTGAAAACATACCACACAAATTCTGCTCCACTTGTTTGTTTTTGTAGAGGGAGGAGTGGAGTCGGGTCACATCTCCGGTTGATGGATGTGAAGAGATATGTGCGTCTGACAGGCGTCATTTGCAGCCTCTACTGGGATACGACTGGATAGCAGGTACGCCTCATCAGTCTTTCTGTTTTATACACACGATCATCTCATGCAGCCCTAACACGTGATGTCTGTTCACTCAAAGGAGTCCTTGACACTGAAGACTCCTTGATTGAGCGCTCTGACGCTTTCTACAATGACCTGCGCATGTTCCGATCGCTTAACAGAGACGAGTGTGTCCACAGCTCACAAGTAGAGTGAGTGCTTCACTCTTAATTGCACTTGTGTCTAAATATGTGTGTTATGTTTACTAGTGATTACTGATGGGTCTTTTCTCCTCCTAGATTTTCAGAGGAGAGTCATTCAGTGCCGCCACCTCTAACTGGCAGTGATGACCCAGAGGCTAACGTGGATACTCATCAGTGTAAGATCTTTGATTCTCTACTCTCATTTGTCTTTTCATGAAATCTGAAGTATTTCTCATGTCTGCTTGTTCACCTTTTTTTTTTCAGGTACTTTCTCCTACAGGATAAACAGCAGACTGTTCCCAGTGCCTCTTCACTCTCAGGAATGCTGCCCGGTTTGCAAAAAGCACAAGTCCTCCCACCCTCACACTACTGCTGAACCAGCACTCATCAGGTAATAATGATGTCATCCCCACTGACGGACAAAAGTCATTCATTGACACCAGGGGAAAATCTTTTTATGTCATTTGATGTACTTTGTCTCTGCTTGATTATTTCAGAAGATGCTAGAATCCTGAGATGAAGCTGACACCTCTTATACTGAGCAATATTTCTTTGTTTAAACGAGTCCTGTTTCTGGCTTCTCATGTTTGTTTGTAAACGTCCCTGTCTAACACAGATGCTTTGCGTGTAGCTATATAAACTCAAGAGCAGAATAACAGGTGTCATCAACGTCATCATTATTGCGAGAAAGTTTACAAAGGTTTGAACAATCTTATAGCACGGTGTTAGTCATACATCAAATGTGTTAAGTAATGTATCGACTTAAGATACTTCCATTTTGAGATTGAAAGATGCATCATCAGCCATTTTGTGTGTGTGTGTGTGTGTGTGTGTGTGTGTGTGTGTGTGTGTGTGTGTGTGTGTGTGTGTGTGTGTGTGTGTGTGTGTGTGTGGGGGGTCAGATTATTTGGGGCTGATTGAAAAGCCTTTCTCTGGATTTTCATTTTCAATTCATACGATCAAAAATCCGTTTGTTATCTTCCTATCCCAGCATTGTACCTCTGAAGAACATGTAAACTTCCTCTTACAATTTATTTTGATTTAATTTTTAAGGGTCAGCATCCCTCGCTCCACCCTCTTGCCATCTTACAAATACAAAGCTCATCGGCGATGCAGTTTTGACCCTTCAGACAGTTTGGGGTTACCATCAGTGAGTAAGACTTTCCTCTGTGTGACAGTTTATGACTGCTCATCTGTGCCATTTTCATTAGTTTGATTGTTACAAATTGTTTTTTTAACCACTGTGTTTGAATTAAAATAGTAATGGGATTTCTCTCTCTGGTACAGCACTGTCTCTCTGGCTGGTCAAACAAAGGTCAGAGCACGCTGCCTCCACCCAGCAGCCTCGACCTGAGGAGCAGTCTGGACAAAAAGAGCTCCACCGAGTTACTATTAGAGGTGAGATACCGCATGCTTTGTCATTTTTCTCCAAATAAAGTATTGATTTTTTTTTAATTGATTTTTTTTACTTACTATAGAAGGAAAAGCAAAGGTAGAACTAAACTAAGAATATTGACAATGCCTCTGTTCCTTTAAGTGTCCCCCTGAGTAACTGTTGAACCAATAACAAAGACCTGAAACTGACCTGGCTAAATACAATGCAGTTCTTATTAATAGTCTTGATGATTAGACCAGTGCTTTTTCTTCTTCTTTGACATGTCAAAATGTCTCCTCTAGAAATCGTCTTAACTTCAATAATTGTAGTGTGAAATCTGCCCTAGAAGCACCTCGATATGGTTGGGAAAAAAAATCATTGTTGAACCTTGTGAGCACACATACAATCTCAAATATTATTCTCATTTTTTGTCAAATATATTTTCTCAGGATATCCCTGAATCCAAAAAGTCCAGTAACCAGGTGTGTGACCAGATCTCAGATGTCTCCTGCTTGGCTCGTCACAAATTCCAACACTTCTCTCCTAAAAGGAAACTGGGAGGCAAATCTTCCCCAATGTACTGATAAGTCGTCAACATCTGCTTTATTGATTTTAGCAGTCCCTGTTAACCTTCCCATGATGCCCAAAATGACTTCCTTTTTAAGTATCTGCAATGTATTTTTTTTGTAAATGTTTAAATTTGAGTAATCTCTGCTCTAATGTGAATTTTATAAGTAGAGTTGATACAGTGATTTGAATAGAGAATGCCAGACTGCATTGACATCTGTAGTGAGAGGGTCATGCATAATCAGCAGAAAATGAAATGCTAGATATTAGCATTTATTTCCTGTTGGAACAAATTTAGACACCAAATGTGACTGTCAGCAGCCTCATGCATGAGAGAAGAAGATTACGACCATCACGTCTTTTTGAATCATCTCAGTTACTCAGACACAACTTCCTTTCCAGCTCTTTGCTATGGCTCTCAATGCACTTCTGCTTTCTACTTCCTTTGCCGCTTCCTGAAAAAGGGACAGAGAGCTTTCTAGAGCCAGACTGTAGAGCGGCTGTCACTGTAAAGGATGTTTTTCACAAGAAACCACATAGAGCTCTGTGTCACAGTTTCTGAATCAGTTCCACCTATGACACTTAAGTTTTTCCACTTTGTGCATTATGAGCTAAAACAATTGAAGACACGAAAACGTGTAAGTGCTCATTCAATTAAATGAAATGTAACTGTTGATTCATTCATGTTGAAGAGCAACATATCTGATTCTTTTTCTTTTGAACTTCATTGCTTTGTTTTTTTTGCTGCACAAACCGCCGGTTTCAAAGCCAAACGCTGCCCGCTGCTGTTATCTGTTACCATACAGTTGATCTTTATCGTAGATCTCGGATTCTACGACACGAGTGAAGCGTTGTGCTAGATCACATTTGTGATAATGAGTTTCAGTTCAACACAAACTGTTTTTTTTAATTAAAGAAGCACCTTGTATTTTAATTCTTTAAATAATGACTTGAAGGGCTGTGTTCAGATATCTCAGTTTAAGAAAATGTACAAGAACAAAGTTATCAGACGGTATGAAAGTGGCAGTTAGTGTATTCTGTGTGTTTTCCTTCTACTTTCTGTGGAAGTGAAGACTGAATTGTCAGATTTGTTTTATGTCGGCATGATACTCATTCATTGATTGTAATTGGACAGAACCATCCAGACATTTATTGTTTGCTTTTTGAGTAAGGGGGCAGGCAAAACAAGATTTATTCTTCTCCCTGCTCCTTTCCGTACATGGGATAAAGTGTGAATTGTTTTTTTTTTCTTTTTCCTTTTCTGTTTTGTGTTTTGACATGTACGGAACAAAAAATTAAAAATTAAAAAATTAAAAACAATACTGAATTCTGCACACCATTTCTTAGCGCATACCTCACTTTTTTAAATCTCAGCAGTCATTGCTCTCTATTTCATACAATACAAGAATTAAGAAGACGGGCGCCGATCGGCCTAGCAGTTGGGTTGCGTTCCCCTTGTACTGAGCTTGTAGTCATTAAAGGGGGCCACATGTTCACCTCCAACCCTCGGATTCTTTCCTGAATGTCATTCCCCTCTCTCTCCTATCCGATCCACTGTCCTGTCCTATGACATTAATTCATAAAAAACCCAAAACGTAATCTTCAAACATGAGAAAAGATTACAGAGAATCTCAAACAATGAAAAACGGTTTCCTGTTAGCTGTACATGCTGTCATGTCTTAGTATAGTTCAGGTAAAAGTCCAGACAAATATGAAAAAGTGATGCTTTATGTAACTGTGCTGTACTTTTTGGAAATTACGTGGCAGAATCCCACAGTGTACACAGTCAGTGCAGTCAGACATTAAAGTGGGGCAAGGCATGAATAAATAATGCTGAAACCTAACATAAATGTTCAATTCCAGGAGTCACATGTATCCTTAGAAAGAAACTGAAGGTGTTTCATTAAAAAAATCATCTTCAGAATGACATGATGAGACTAATTTAACACTGCTGCTACTTCTGTGCTTTGAGAAGTGCTGAGTATGTGGGAGGGGAAACTCTCTTGTGAAATGTCAACGTCTCATGCAGGAACAAACAAACGACAAACACAGGGGCATTCATCTGGCCAGCACGTACAGAACTGAACAGAAATAGAGAGAAGACAGTTTCACCTGTAACTCTTGACCTTTTGTTCAAGGCTCACACTGTCTAGTTGAACAGATGAGAGATAGGAGTGTCTTCATTTCTTGAGATATACTCGAATGAAACTGGTTTAAACTGCATTTTGATGTTTAGAGAAAAAGACAAAACATCTAAGAAGACGTGTGAATGCTTTGCTAAAATACATTCATCTAACACTAACAGAGGCCAACCCTCAAGTGTAGACTTTAGACTTTACTGTCCCCAAGGGGAAATTATTTTCCACAGCATGTATGAGTATATGTGTATGTGTTCTTCATATTCAGCCACACTACTAACAGTTACCGAAAGCCAAACCTTGGCCTGTGGGTCAGGAATGTGGAGCAACAATACCTTTATTATCTAACTATCCGGTACAGTATCCTGCCACAGCACAGATGGACAGAAACGCAGATCAGGCAACACATAAATCAAGCAGTTTCTCTTTAAGAAAGGAAGGAATTTTTGTAAACTTGTTTTTAATCCTGACTCAGGCTGTGTCGATACTGAAGCAGTTGGTAAGATTGTTGGCCTTTGTGAGACTGAACTGCATTTGGACTTTTTCTGTGTAAAAACAGGAATAGAAATTTAATGAGATCACTTCCTGTTTTCTTAGGGACTTCATTTTTTTTGCAATAAAATTCTGGTGACTTAACATTACGAATGGCATCAACCACTCACAAAGGGAGCTGTGCAGATTTACTTACTTTGAGTCAAATAAAAAAGGTATAAGGCCGATATTTACCTGTCTTTCAAGGGTTTCATCTATTACATTTTAGCATTGGGGTCAAGTGTTTGGCTTTAGATTTAAAGAATATCCTAAAGTTCCAGATTGACTTAGCACAGGGGACATACTATTACTTATTCACTGTGACATCTTTAATCAAGTTGCTACATTAATGATGATTGATAAAAAGGGTTATTGTGTAAGTATTCAAACAGGGAAATAACATTGTATCACCTTTTGTTTTCGATCACACGAAAAAAAAAAAATACCTCAAATGATTCAAGACCTTGCCTCAACTCACTCTAACCTCATGGGGTATTTTTTTTCACATCAGAGCTGAGAATGTGTCTAATGCCTGCCCGTGGTTTCCTTCCTCCAAACTAACACTCGACTGAGTTCAAGGAAATCGCTCCTGTTTTCACACACCGCCGGACCGCCTTTTTAAAAAATGATCAGTGCTGCACACATGCTGGTGGCTGTATCCTCAGTTTAAAGACGCAATGAAGGACATACTTGTGCTGCTGGTTCTGTTGAACGTCCGAACTACTACGGTATGTTTTGTGTCCGTCTGTCAGCCTGTCGTGCATATTTGCGGTGTTTTCAGGGTCTGCTTGGATATCAGGCAGTGGCTGGTTTCATCCGATGACTGTAAAACTGCTTAAACACAAAGGGAAATGAATGTTTAGCTTTAAAGTTTACAAGCAAGAGTCCTTTTTAAACCATTATGTATATTTACTCTCAAAAGTGAATCTTTTAAACATGTTTCTATTAGGGAAACTCTGCCACCTGTCTGAGTAGAAAAACTGAGACCATTGTTTTTACTTTTTAAACTGATTTCTCTGCATCAAATCCAGTTCTGATAATGCCCTGAGCTTGGTTATGGTTAAGTCTTACTGTATAGATCTAACACATCTTTATTCTGAGGTGACTCTTATGAATATTTGGTTTCAGGTGCTTGATTTCTGATGCAGTTTCAGAATGAATGTCTCATTGTTCAGACTCTTGGTTTTGAAATAATGCACAAAAACACTTTCTACTGTCTTCCAGTTTCATTTTGTATTTCTGCTAAAGAAGGTGAGTAAGTTTTGGCCTGCAGCCAGGAGAAACAAAAAAGTCAGTAAATGATAAAAGCTTCACAGAGGTTGAACTTCACATCTTCACATCACCTGTTGCCACACCACAAAGCAAGCCTGTACCTCATAACCGAGGTTCTTCTAGCTTAACACCTCTACTTCCTGTTATACGAGAAAAACACCGCTGTCAGCATATTTTAAGTTTTGCTTGTAATTGGAAGGCAATTACAGCAAGCAACACTTTTTTGCACGGGACAGGTGTGTCGTCATCCATGCACTGTTTCACAACAACACACAATATTCTGGTGTTTGTGAGGGAAGGGTTGCACCTGCGTGATGCATTTATGCAGAACCCACAGCCTGAAGACTTAAATAAAAAAAAGAGCTTCACAGAGAGGAGAGATACTGTAAGGGTGAAATCCACCTCTTGAAACTCAGAACAAAGGCTGCCTGTTGAGAAGGTCTCAGCTCAGGCCTGCAGCATTACTCGAAAGGAAAAGATGGGTGCAGGTGTGGTTGGTCTGGTTCAAAAATCGAATTTAAAAGGGGTAAGGCTGTGTCATCCTATGAAAACATGGATTATAAAATGACAACCTTTTGTTATCTTTAGAAGGTACATGACAAGTTAAAGTGTTGGTCTGACATAGAAGCTGGCAGCAAACTCCCACTTAAGTCATTTCAAAACAACTTCATTTTCTTGAAGCTCAATCCCCAAACAAAGTCTATTCAGCTAGCGTGAATCAGGGCATTAATAAATACCTGTATATTTTTTCTATCTTCGTCAGATTTGCCAAAGAGAAGCCGCTCAAAGTTTCATCTCTCTTTTCAACAGGTCTGCTCTCAGGGCTATCCGCCAGACTCAGCTGGAAAGTGTCAGGACCAAGCAGGAGAATACCTGTCAGACATTTCTAACCTGTGCTGCAAGAGGTGCCCCCCTGGTAGGTGCAGAGAGCCATATTTATACTATGATGCATTCTATACTCAAAGACAAAACTGTCTCAGTACTAAATTAGAAGTAGAAATCAGCTGATGACACAAGTTGTGAAAATGTTGGTAAAAGCTTGGGCGTGAAGGTGTGATGATGAATACATAACACCTACTGTAGTTGATGATTATCATTGATCACGACTAGATCTCTTCTGCTCTATCAGCTAGGACAATACACCAGCTGACATTAGGTTTCTTTATACAATATGTCTATGTAAGCAATATATTCATGCAAGACTGCGTTATGGATATGCCGAAATAGATGTGTCAGCCAAAGCCACAGTCTATTCTTAGTCTAAGCTCACTGAAGAGCACCACTGTTTGCAAAAGTGCTCAGATTTTCTTAAACAAAACTAGCGGTACCACATTCAACAAGGGTGATCCCTGTGACTGAATCACTCATTTGTGAATGGAGTACATCACGTCTTTGGATAACAACTAGTGATGTGTTGTGTGTGCGTGTTTGAATTACTAATGTTGCAGAAGAAAAGTCATTTATATAGATCATACTGCAAAAGCTATTTGTTAAAATGGAATAATCAAATAAAACTTAAATACAGTGCCTGAGTAAATCTACTGTATTTGTAATACATCTCCACTGACAAGTTTATTTTTAAACTGATTAATGTCGCAATGATTTTTTTTTGTGGTCACAACTTCCAATTTACATCGCCCTGCCCCCTGTAGCTACTTTTGCTAGGTTGGTCAAACTCTGTTCTTTCTTGCACAGCAGATATTGAACTCATAAATCTGATTTTTTTAAAAAATACAAATGAGTCCCTGATCTACCGATGATTTTGTCTTTTAAACTCAATTTTCCTGAGCAGACTATCAGTTGCAGTTATCAAGCTAAATAAAATGAATGTTTGCTTTATGATTTTGTTAAAGGAAAAACTCTGGCTGACATTTTTATGTTCCTGCTGACTCAGTAGGCAACTTCCGTAGCTGCTGATCTTGTGAAACATGAAGAAATTGTTCTTTTATTGTAAGGCAGAGCTAGTTAATTACAGATTACATGAGTGTGACCCACTCTTCACTCAGGTTTAATGCACCCAGCATTTATTTCTTTATAATAGACAGTTGACTACACATGAGGTATAAAGATACCAATATATCACCTTGCTTACAGTATCACATTGTATTGTAATACATATATCCCCCTGATCATTGTACCCATACATTTATTATATTATCATACATGCCGGCCCGCAGAAATGGCTGGTCCAGTGAATGTGCCCTCCCAGGATATGATATAAATCAACATATGCACATTCGATTAGCACTGTTAGCGGTAGCTTCCTGGCTAGCATTAGCCTTTTTTAGCTGACTGAAACAAGCTTGTTAAGAAGTTCTTGTTGGGTTCAAATGCCCTCGTCCCCTGGCATCCTAACTTTGTGCAGGTCCTGGAATGGCTATACTGATTACATCATAAGTGGAAAAACTGTTAAACTTACTGGACCCCCTTATGATGGTAACATTACAAAAAAAAGTCCCAACATTTTAAGAAGAGGGGGATTATATGTTGAAACAGGTTATATCTTTCTGAAGTACCAATACATAGAATTAGTTTTTTTTGTTGCTTTAAGAGGCAATGGTGAGTATTTAGGTGTAAAATAAAATGTGCTCATTGTTGCTTTAAATTAGGATGGATAATATTTTTCTTTGCTAACCTCCATGGACTCTCCACATGTGACTGGGCCCCAGAAAGCTTTCCCCTTTATCCCCCGTTGTGGGCGGTAGTATCATATCAAGTAAAATGTGTGAGCAATACTGTGACATTTTTCTTCACATTTTTGTCTGTTAGTGGAAATCAAGTTGTTTACTTGCCCGTATGCTGATATAATAAACACGTTGTATTTAAAGTGACTAACCTATGGATACATGGGGATTTCATCGTATTTAAAAACAGGACAGCGATGGAAACACGAATGTTCTGAAACTACTGACACTGTGTGTGAACCATGTGCAACAGCCCAGTACATGGAGGGCAGAAACTACTCTCCAAACTGCCGAAGCTGCAAAAGGTGCAAAGAAAGTAAGAAGCTGCCCTTCAAATGTCTGTAAAAAAACATATTGTTTTTCAATTACTTATCAGTATATTGCTTTGTTTCATTTTCTAAACAAACTCGCCTTGTAAGCAAAACATCCCCCCCCCATCCAAAAACAGGTAAAGGTCTGCAGTATGCCATTAACTGCACACCTACTGCAAATGCAAAGTGTCAGTGCCAACCCGGGAAGTTCTGCACCATAGGATTTGAAGACCCATACTGTGAAGAGTGTAGTTTTTACAGACGATGCAAGGCTGGTTATGGAGTGTCTGTGCCAGGTATGAAGCTTTTGTCCATTTTTTAATGTTTATTTGATTTTACAGATGCCGTGAACAACTGGGTTTCATCTTGGCTGACAAGCTTTTTTTTCAATCTGGAGATGACAACAGTTGAATATAACTTAAGGGCCAAGTCCTCTTGTTTCTCTGAGAAAGCAAATGACTAATTTATAGAGATAATAAAAAAGTTTATTACTGTAAAACAAGTTTTGTTTTCTCGAGCTTAGGGACCGCAATTAACATTACAGACCTTAAAGATGATTATCTGGTATATTTGAGTATACCTGATTTCAGCCAGTTAACTGTAAGACAGCCCTGTTAATGTTGGCTAACAGCATTGTCTCTGACCCTAACCATGCTCTGAACAGTGAATTTAAAATATTAACATCAAACCTCAGATATAGGATCCCCGGTTTTAATAAGGTCAGACTAAAAGACTCTTTTGTACAACAGTCAATCCTAAACATGAATTACGGAGCTGAATTCCAGATACAGCATGTTGAAGGCCTCTGAATATTAGTTTGATATTTGAAAGATTAGTTAAATGTTTGTGTCTTGTCTTTAATTTTTATGTTGCAAATGGAGCCGCTGTGATGCCAGAAAGATTTCAGACTTATGACAATAAATTCCTATAAATTAATCAATCAATAAATCAATCAATCAATTTATTTCACCGTCATATTTCAAGTTTAAAGGACAATCTTATGCATTGATCAATACTGTGTGCTCTTCGATTTGACATTTTCAGCCTAATTAATTGTTTTAATTTTCAAGAAGTCATCAATGCATCACAAACGATTTGTTTTTTTTCTTGGTTTTAAAGTAATTATGACCTATGATCTTGAGATAATCTAAAAAAAAGTAACAGCAATAACAGCAGTTTTTTTTGCGTCCGTAGTTACCATTTATGTCATTCTTACATCATTTTTTGAAAAGTGAGAATTCAAGTTTTCAATGTTGCACATGTGAATTCACGAGTTTCCTATTGACAATCAATCAGTCTAAGTTTTTAAATCATTTTTTAAATTGAACTAATTGATCAAACCAAATGCATTAAACCATCGTAAAAGTTTAAGCCTCATCCACAGTTGTTAACTCTAGTGTGTGTTATTAACTTAGTTACATTTAATGACTGATAGTAAAATGTTCTAAAACGACAACATGATATTTTCAGGGACGGCTGACTCAAATGTGAGGTGTGAACGCTGCCCAAATGGGACGTTTTCTGATACAGACTCCTCCACCGACCCATGTCTGCCTCATACAAAGTGGGTGAAGGATAGTCACATATGTAAACAGATGTTTGGAGCTCGTTTTTGTTTTTTTTAACCCTTCTTTCTCTGTGTCTATACAGCTGTCATGGGAGGGCTGCTGTTAGAAAAGGCAGTGCTACCTCAAACACTGTGTGTGAACCGTGGCTCACAGGGCCTCAAAGCTCACAGAAAGACGGTGTGTTGACAAGTGCAAGAACGACGAGCGCGACGAGCACGATGGGCAACATCGCAGCAACCTCAGACTCCAAGGCTCCACGTGGGCCAACTGACTCCACACCATCTATCAACCTGACGTTACCAGAGACAGTTTTCTATCACTCAACAAAAAGCCCCCCACGAAGCACACATTTACCCGCAGAGAGTGAGAGTAAACTGGGTAGGGAGATGGATTTTTTGAAGAAGTCATGATAAGAAAAGTGTGAGGTCTATTAGCATTTAAAATCCCCCTCTTTCTTCTTCTGTTCTGTGTTTCTGTTTACCTCTCTGTTAGCGGCAGTGATTGCTACTGTCACTGGATTGATACTTCTTTTCATCGTCATAATGCTGGTGTGCCTTTGGAAAACAGTCAGTAAGAAAGGTAACTGCTCCCTGCAAAAAAAGAGAATTAATCATGTTGCTGTTTTGTCGTAAAACTCTGATTGTATCTAGATTCTTTGAATCCTCTAGTTGAAAATAAGAACAATAATAATGTTGACTAATTATGGTCATTATCTGGAGCAGTGTCCTACATTACTCACCCTCACCGCATGTTCGCTCTGCTTTTTCGCCCAGATGCTGCAAGTTTTCATCCTAAAGTAGACGCAAATGGAAATTGTGAGGCTGGTGATGAAGTAAGTCTTCTTTTGCTTTTTTTTTTTAAATACCAATCAAATGAAGTTATTAGTGTAAAGTATAGACCTAACCTTTCTGTGTCTTCCTACAGCAGATCAAAGAAGATTATTTTGGGGAAACCCAGCTGATCTCATTTACAGTACCTTCACCAGAACAACAGCTTCTGTTGGAGAAAGGGGAAGCCTTCAATGATCAGAGTCAGCGTACTAACAACACCGAAAGTTTAACCAGAACATGCGGGTGCAGCAACGAAGAGTCCATCGGGCCTCTGCAGTCCACAACATGTCTCCACGATCCACACTCTGCTCTGTCGGAGCCCTTGCCTTTACTTTCCAACACAGAACCGGACTCTTCACAGACCAGCATCGCCACACAGGCCTCCCCACAGCCCACCGCGACCACAAGCCCCCAGGTCAACGTGAACATCACCTTCAACATAGGAAATGGCTCTGCTGGGACACCGTCTGTCATGCCCGCAGACTTGATGCAGGCAGATTGTAAACTCCCCTTTGGAGAAGAAGAGAGGTCATTAAGCATCCAACAGCAAGAGTCTGGAAAAACAACAGTCATGTCAGTGCAAGAGAGTGTAAGTCAAAGTATATGAAGGGACATTTGAAAACAATCTGAAAGACTTCAAGCCGCACCTGCAGGTTATGGCATCATTTATCCAAGACAACAAGACTGATAACGTTTATTCTGTTTCCTATTTCCAATTCATTCACTTCCAGTGTGTATAAAAACGTGTACAGAAATACATATACTGTAAATAAAAATGTGAAATTGTCTTTCCTTCAGTGATGTGGTTAATTACAGCCCCAGGTGCTACATTTTCCATAATATATGTATCTCATATACATTGTAAAATGTTTGAACTTCATTTGGAACTTGTAAAATTACTTATAATAAACATTATTTTCCTATAAGTAATGAGATTCTTTATTCTTTAGCAATACAAAATGCTTTAATGCAGTCCCTTCATTGATAATTAATATTAAAAGTAAAGATGTATTTGGAGTAAATTGTACTTATTATCAAAATAAAATGTACTAATTAGACAGCAGAAAGGCCTCTGCGTTGTTTATTTATAATAATAAAAAACCACTGCAGGGGCCTGAGACACATGAAATTCTATGTAGGCAGTATCACTAGGGAGTTCTTCACTTCTTATGGTATTTATTAATTTGGTTTCAATGTTCCATGTTTACAATTATGACAAGGTAGAGGCTTAAATGGAAATACCAATAGTCAAACAAAGTACAAGTCTGTTATATTTCAAATGCAAAGGAAATACTGATGCTAGTTAAGTAGCTGCACTAAAAATGTAGCACATGGGATTATAAAGGGAGGTCAAACCTGTGGGCCTGTTGACCTGTACTTCCATAAAGTTGCTAGTGTGAGTCACAAAAGGCACATTAAGCCAAAAGAGAGATTTTTACAAGATATATTCGCCTGGTGACCTCCTAAAAGTGTAAGGCAAACATGTGTGTGTGACAATAATACTCTTGTTACAACATGTGGACGCTCCTGACACCTGCTGGTGGAAGGCACGCACTACACCCTGAGGGAGCACCTCCTGTACGACTCCTTCAGACGTGTCAGTGAACAGTAAGAGTCCAGTTTGACGACAATGTCTATACTAAACAGGCTTTGGTAAAGTGAAGACCAGTTCACGTGTCACATTTAAGTTCATATATCTTTAACATATATGTTTGTTGTAATCAAGGCAGCTAATGAGCGATGCTAACCGGTAAAACGAGGAGAGAAGCCGTCTGAGCCAGTCCATTATTAGTTGGAGACATAACTTCAATTCTTTTTTATAAGCCCAAAATTCACAAACAACCCCCCTTAAATACGGAAATTAAATCAAACTGATCTCCATTTTCCCTTTGAAATGTATCTATCCACAAACTGAAGTTAACCTGTAAGGATTACGCTTGATAACTCCCCCCCATCGTTCAACACAGATGGTTTCGTCTGTTGCCGCTGTGTGTTGCTCTCCTTCCTGAAAGACACTTGCATTGGAGCCGCTGATGTCGCTAAGCTCAGGCTGGTAAGTTTAGGCTTTTTTTTTTATCTATACATATTTATTATTTATTTAATGGACTATCAGCTTTTTACACATATACCCCTCATATATTCATCCAGAATCCAGCTTTTTTAAAATATAGCTTTCCTCCCCTTTTTTTAATGTCTCTGTGCCCCTCTCCTCCTCCCGCTGTGGCTGCTTGTGTCGTGAACCTGGTTCGGTTATGTTTACAAATCCAGAACAAGTCAGTAAAATAGCATGCAAGATATTTGCTCGACAGCTCGTGGTAAGGTGGTAATTATTATGAACGTCAGTCCAGCCTGTAGCTTCCCTCTTCATAAGGGATTTTTCTTTCTCACACCGGGGTGGGAGGAAGACAGCAGCGGAGATCATACCGCTGCAGGTGTTTCCTTGTTCCCCTGTTGGTGTGTGCAGACACTTGGCCGTGGAAATCAACAAATCAACAACCATAAGAGGGGACAGAGATGTAGCGGGGGGGGAGATTATTTCTTTTAAAGCATCAACATAATAAGTTTTATTCCCAGGTAAAGAGGAAACAGAAGTGGAACTAGATGGCATCTGTTAAACTGTACTGTAAAAAAATAATAAAATGAAAGGTTAAAAGTGCAACCTATGACTTGTTGCAAGTTCTCTCCCATATCATTATCAGGTTGTGTTGGTTTAAAAGTGTTTTTGATTGATAAGTCCTGATTTTCTTCTCAGGCAGTTCTTTCTTACATTTATGACATATTATTATAAAAGGGGGAAAAAGTGAACAATACAATTTAAGAAGTTGAAGCTGTAATGTGCTTGGCTGATTTTCGTGCTGAATTATGTCCTGTTGATGTACTGATCAATTTATTTACAACCCCCTCTCTCTCTCTCACCGCTGCAGATAGTAATCGAATTAAATCTCTTTAAGTAAGCTCTATGAGACATGGTCTTTCACTGAAGTCTGCTTTGTCAATGTGCAACCAAAACCATCTGCCGCTGTAAATGATTTATTTGCCATTAATGCACTAGACCATGCTCTGGCTGCATAATAAAAGATAACTGGTCTCTAATTCTTGTCATTTGCTTTATTCCAATAGAGACAATAAAGGTGAACAACACGATTCCTGAAGATATTGTCAACTCCCACGTGGCAGTGATCCACTCACTTGAACATTAAACCAAGTACACTCCTCTTCAGATTACATTGCCTTCTTAGATGCCGCTCAGTCTCTGTCTTTGCAAATGGCTTGTTGTCTGAAGGACGAGCTCCTCTGTTCCATCTGCCTCAGCATCTACCAGGACCCTGTCAGCTTTGGCTGCGAGCACTACTTCTGCAGAAAGTGTATCACCGAGCACTGGAGCAGACAGGAGCCTCACGGAACGAGGGACTGTCCTGAGTGCCGCAGGACCTTCGCCGACCCCCTCCTCTCGCCCAGTCTCAAGCTGTCCAACATTGTGGAGCGCTACTCGGCCTTCCCTCTGGACGCCATCCTCAACGCTCAGAGGAGCTCCTACCCCTGCAAGGACCACGAGAAGGTCAAGCTCTTTTGCCTCACCGACAAAAGTCTGGTGTGCTTCTTCTGCGACGAGCCGGCACTACACGAGCAGCACCAAGTAACCACTATTGACGAGGCGTACGAGGAGATACAGGTCAGTCATAGCACACACGCAATCTGACAGCTCATTAGCCAGGGCGAGGTTGACTTTCCCTTAAAACCCATCAGCACTCTGTTACACATTCAGGCACTCGCACTCATTCAACCCCATGGGAGCTGCCCAGACAGTTCAGCCTCAGACCTCTGCTCCCACTCAGGCAGTTTGGGGATTCAGCACTTTGCTCATGAGTACAAAAGTTACTGAGGAATAAAATGTATCTCATTTAATTTGCCCTCACTGATGCCCTCATTACCTGGCTCATCTGTGAGTTCAGTTTGGTGTCATTCTTTTGAGCTAAAGGGTCATATATATTGCCTTCATTGCTTATAATAAATCACACATTTAAATTCTTGAATTATTTCTTGAAAAGTGTGATGACAAATGCAACATTGATAATGCGTTCTGTATTTAATAGTATCTGAGTGTTTGATTGATTTACAGTAGATGAAAGAAGTGAAGTAGGTCTCAGTAGAAAAGGAAGTCTAGTCTTTTGTTGAAACGAGAATAAAACAAGTTTAAATCAAATGGTTTTTTTTTTTCACAATGTCTTTTGCTGCTTCCTTTTAAAGCTTATGTTGATGTGATCTTACGTTGAGTCACATTTTCCACATTAACAGGAAGGCTTCAGTCAGTGTTTGCTTTCCTCTCACTGTTTGGATTATTCCATACCCACTGAGCCAAAATCCAATAACTGTGAAACAAAGCTCCTAATCCTGTTCCTTCTTTGCCCGGGTATGCAAAGAAACATTCCAGAGTAATTTCATGTAGTCAGTCTCATGTCTTACATCTGCTCTAACTGACGTGTGGACGTGAAGATCTGCTCAAAGCGACCTGAAAACATTTTGTTTGCAGGTTTCTTGGCAGATTTCATCTTGCACTCTCTTATAAGAAACAGACTAGTGTGTTGATGGTTAACACTCAGCTTGCTAAGGGCTTATGAAAGGTTTACACTCTCCCACTGCAGCTGGGAGCAATGCTAGATGTCACACTTACATAATCCTTTTTCTTTTGTTTCAAGGATTTATTCATTCATAACTTTAAGTTATTCTACATTGTTTCCCTGTATATCTACCTCTTTAAAATGCCACAGACCCTGTCATTTTGAGGGTTACTGTATTAACCAGTCCCTCCTTTCTGCGGACACTGTATCAAAGAGATGGCCTCAGCCTTTTGACTATTCATTACACTGAACATAAAACACTGCTCTAAAGTTTCTCTTTGACACTGGCAGGCTTATTTTGCCCTCACTGCTCTCGAGTCCCTGAGCAGATTTCTGCACAGGCTGAATGATAAACACCATCCAGTAGAGAAAAGGATGACTAACTTCATGAACAATACCAGTGTTTAATAATGGCATGTATTGCAAAGATGATGTAAAAATATCTTTAATTATTGCCTAAGGATGTCATCAACTACCGAAGGCATTTAAACTGAAACTCTGTTGTCATCTTTAAACAGAGTCAGATGCTCTACTGTCCGTTAGTGCTGGTCACACTGAAAGATATAATTCACGTATTTGTAAATTAAATTGTTGTCCAAGTTAGTAAGGTTAAACAATATTTACATTACATCTATATTAAATATTTAAGGTGGTAGATCTACCAGCAGCTGACAGGATCTCTGATTTCTTGGTCATAAAACTACATTTACTAAAAGCTGAAAATAGCAACTAGTTTGGATAATATCGCAGCTACACCGTTTTTAGTGAAAAATTACTTATAAAAGAACAAATGTTAAAACCAAAAGACAAAAGCGCCTTTCAAAAACGCACTCCAGACAATTGTCAGAAAATTTCAGGGCAGTCTGTCCCTGACATATTCAAGAGATTTTGATTTAACACACGTCCCTCACAGGGGGAGATGCATAATAGAAACAACATCACCCCGCCCACTCGGTACCAGTGAAATGTTATCAATATTTCCTGCTGTGTTCACACACTGGCTCACCCTGACTTTTTGCAGAAAATGTACTTGACAGCTGGCAGGAAGAAGTCCGGATAAAATGGATTTAATGGCGTAAAAAAGAAAAAACAATTTGTGTTCACACCTGCAGCTTACCCTGAAATATATAAGGTTTTATTCAGGATGTGCAAACTGACTGCTTCTATAGCAATAGTTACTCCAGCCGTCTTGTTTACTGATATTTAAGTTGCAGGACAGATGATGTACCGAATTAATCTAAACTGCTGATTGCGCTGGTGTTTTCTGTCAGCATCAATTATGTCTTTGCAAACTATGTGCACATCAATTCCAACTGTTTTCCATTTCTTTAATGTTTTCTTCAGCTTTCTAATCTTGTTTTCCACATAATAGCTGCCTTCTTTTATCTTATCTGGGCTGACAGATACACACACATAAATGCTTTCTGATTCTGATTCTGTTTGGCAAAACAAATACTCACTTCAAACAAAAATGGATTTGAGTGTAATTTTTAGGCTTTTTATTTTATTATTTTTTTATTTGAATAGATCAAAATCCTGAAAGTTGGAACTGGATAATGAATATTAACTCCATGGAAATGGGTTTGAGGAGAGAATTAGGAATTAAGAAATTAAAATAAAAGTGCATTGATTTAAGTTAATGGCTTAAATGTAAACCAAGTTGTACAGCTGTGCCCCTATGTGTTCTGCATTAAATTGAATTAAAACGGCGCTGTGATCATCAACGCTGTCCTCCTTCATTTCCAATCACGCTCTGCGCTGGAAGCCTGAGAAAGGTCATAACTGTGTAATCTTGGAGCAGAAGTAATTAGGCCCAACACAAGATGTTTCTCTTTTCTTGGAGACCAGCTTGTCCCTCTGCTTGGAGCTCTTTTCAAGGCGGTGATCTGGCATTTTGAATTCTGCCAGGAGCTTTGGAGGCTTCCCAGATCTACAATACAGAAACAGAGCACAAGTACACAGAGGCCCCCTCGGAAAACAACCATGTCCCATGATGAGTTTGGCATACTGGCCTTTTAAGATCTACAAGTGGGCTGATTTGTTTCTTAATGCCTCGTCCTTAGCGTACAAACACTTCTTTTTTACATCACAATGTACATTTGATTACCAATGTGTACTATATTCTCTGAATCTGATTGGGCAGTCATATTAGCTAACTTGCAAGCTTACTTAAGGTGTATTTTCCTGCCAGTGAGCAGATTGAAGCTGTGTCTGAAACACACAGCTAAATGTGTGAGAATCCTGCCTGCAGCCATAAACTCTGCTTTTAGCATAAGGCTCAACAATGCTTAACTAAAGAGCCAAAACAACATGCTGAGGATGTGTTAAGGCGTAGCAGCAATCAGCGCCTGTGTTTTTGCACATGTCGTGCCAGCTTGGTGACCTCTTTAAAAAATGAACCCCACAGTTTTTGTGTTAAAGTTTCTAAAGGAGGGGGGGGGGAGGATTTGGTAGGTCGAGAGCCAAAGCTTGGCCTTTTTGTGTTGAATTGTTTGACACTTTGGCACTTTGGAATTTGGGATTTAGCTTAAACCGTGCATACTTTTGTGTCTCCATAAATTGCTCTCTCCACTGCCTCTCAGTGTGAGATAACTCATCATTTGTGTGGTTATTTAGAACAGTAACTCCTCACAAGAGGGGGTGGAGAACATGCGTGACCACAAGTAAAAAATGAAGAGAGTCATGTTTTTATTCTCTGTGAAAACAAAAGAAAGACCTCGCTGATGGTTTATTATTTCTCTCTGTTCTCCCAGAAGTGTTTGCTTTTTAGGTTACGTCATCCTCATCTCATCTGTGTCCCTCCGTCACCTTGTTTTTGTCAGCCCAGCTGTCTTTAAACCCAACGACATGCTCATGATCGGTTTGTTTCGCAATCACAGCAGATTGGAAAAAAGTTAAAATACAGAAACACAACACATCATCTGTCAACCCAGAAATTGCTGCATGATTTCACTGTAAGGGCTCAATTGCCAAATAAATCTTAATCTCAAAGTGACTTTCTGAATAATTACACCCTACATTTTCTTGCACTGTAAAAACTTTTACAAGCTTTAACTCAGTGTTACATCACGTTTCAATCTCGAAATATTCTCACACAGACCTTATCCCCAGAGGGTTCAGATCAACATCACTCTCCTGCTATGTCACACCACCCCTGTCTTGTCGCTCTGTGTTGTCAGTTTATGTGGCCGGCTGGTGTCTGCTGATGAGGGCAGCCTGTGGTCGGTCTGCGGCCGGCTGTATAATCTCCTTAGCCTGGCATGTCACTGTGCTGACCTCGGGCCCAGAGTCCTGTTCCTGCGTCGACAGCTTTACCTCCTGCTGATTTGCGTCCTTTTCCCCCCTTAAGTAAAACGCTCCTGCAGCCAAATGTGAAATGCACAAACACATTTAGCAGGGTGGTGCACACACATCTGGCATCCATCCATTCTGCAAACACATAACTGCATCCTCATCAACATAAAGGACATTAAGGTAGGATGGAGGAGGATTTGTCTGCTGCAGTGCCATTTGGAAGCAGGGATTTCACAGTGAACTAATGCATGTTTTTCGTTTTATTCCAGTAATCATCACAATTTAAATGTAAGGTACAAGAGCAGCGAGTATTCCTCATGCAAAATCATCTCAAACTTCTTAAAGTTAACATGGAAATGAGCTTCAATCAGCGCCAGACACCTCCAGATTTTCAATACACGTCAAGCATCGTTTTCATTTGTTGTGATTTTTTCGCTAACTATAAAGCCAGACATTCTTATATACAGAGCCACATCCCTCAGCTGGTAAACTATGGGCTCTATGTTCTGTGAAATGATGCCTGTATTTTAGGCAACATGTTTAATGGTGATGAGATTACAGTCCCCTCCCTCAGCTGTGCTGCTCTTGGCGCCAGCTTAAATTAGAGGTTGGCTGGATCGCCATAGCTCTGATTGGAGCGGGGAAGAAGCTGTGCACTTATTAAAACGCCGCTGTGGTTTAAAGTTGGCAGTAAACTCTGGCGTATAGGACAGCAGCCACTGTGTCTTAATGTGATGATGAGGGCTGTCAGCGGGCTGTGTGTGAGTGTTTCAGAGCCGGGCAGACTCTTCCTGCTGTCTGCGCACCCTGGGGACGTGTTTCCGCTCTAGTTGACCGTGCTGTAAGACCAGAGAGGAAGGGAAATAAAACTGCAGCCCGTGGTTATCATGCATATTTAGGCACCTAATTCTGTCCCACATAATGTAGATCCTGTTAATCATATAGCAGCAGGCAGCAGTGCAGCTATACTGGTCTGAGTTCAATTGAAACCCACACAGCTGAAGAATGAAATGATTACTGAGGTGTGAGTCACCCACACAGACCTGTCACTCAAAGTCTGCAGATGCACCTGTGAGCTGTCCCTCAATAACCCTTCCTGATAGCATGTTGGTTGTGTTAATAAGAAATGTGATGCTCTTTTATGTCTTGTCTATAGTGCAGAATGAGCACACCAGCCATTGAAGTGTCTCTCTGATGGTTTAAAAGCAGGGCTGTCTTTCACTCTCCTGCTGTCAGAGCCAAACAGAGCTCTCTCTCTCTCTCTCTCTCTCTCTCTCTCTCTCTCTCTCTCTCTCTCTCTCTCTCTCTCTCTTTCTCTCTCTCTTTCTCTTTGAGCCTGCCATCACCACGCATGGCCGTGCTACTGCAGTAATGAGTCAGGCAATTTCAAGGGCACCCACGGCTGCCATCACCCCTGTGGCTCATCTCAGCCTGCTCTCCTTTTTCCTCTGGCAGCTCCACCTCTCTCTCTCTCTCTCTCTCTCTCTCTCTCTCTCTCTCTCTCTCTCTCTCTCTCTCTCTCTCTGTCTGTCTGTCTGTATTTTCCCTCCTGTGCTCTCTCTGTAATCGTCTCCTTGTTTTTTGGAAAGCATGCAATTTATTTAATGCCACAGATCGGGATTAGTAACACAGGCTGTGTCCGAAATCACGCACTACTCACTGTATAGTGAATATGCCATTGTATGGTTGTGTCCGTATTCTGAGTGAGCATGATCATACCTTATGTAGTGGACTCATCGTATCCCACAGTGCATTGTGAAAAGTTGTGTACAACTGATGGTCACAATAAAAGCAGTATATACCATCTTGCTTTGTGGTGTGAAGATTTTTATGAGCAGAAAGTGGTGTTTTACTTTCTTATTTTGCCTAATAAGTGCACTATAGTCCACTTCAGAGAACTCCCTATGTAGGGAATGAGTGTGTGATTTCAGACACAATCATATTCTTCGGAGGAGGCTGGTTCCCAAGCCCCAACCCTGCTAATTTCCCACCCACCACCCACCCATCCCAATGGTTCGGTTGGTCCAGCTTGGCGGACAGTCAGGGTGGTGTGGCAGAGAGGCAGCATTCAAGTGGAAAAGGAGCTATGGGGGAAGACAGAGCAGTCATGTTCTATTAGAGGAGCTCTGGCATATTATCCTCATCCAGAGAGCAGCAGTGGCCTCTTCTGCTCTCATTACTGATCCCACTGATGATGCTGGAGGCTGCACAGAACCAGGCTGCATGTTTACTTCAGTGCAGGCTGCCGCTAGATTAGCAGACGAAGAGCTGAGTGATTGGAGAAAGTAGAGCTGGTGGGCTGTCAATCACACCGCACATTTAGTCTGGTTTAGATGATTACTTTGGTGAGCTCTTAAGTGAAGTGAGTCAGATGACTGTACATCTGTTATGCATTAGAAGTATTCATGTAGGCCTTCTGCACAGAGGAATTGTTAATTGCCACATGTTTTCAAGCACAGTAAAAGCCAGACTGGCTGGGTTTAATAGAGGGCTGGAAACATACAGGTGGAGATGTTTACAGCTAAAATCCAGAGGTACTATAAAAACCTACCAGAAGATCTTACAGCTAAAATTATTTTAAGATTTATTTTCTAGACTGAGGCTGCACAGTGCTGCAGTGGTTAATGATGCCGCCCCAATGAAAGAAGGGACCTGGTTTGAAACCCCGGTCAGGCGGGGTGCCTTTCTGTGTGCTATTTGCGTATTCTCCCCGTGCATGAGTGGGTTCCCTGCGTGTTCCCCGGCTTCCTCCTACAGTCCAAAGACCTGCTCATTAGGCGAATTGTAAGACCTTTAATTACCAGTAGGCGTGTAAATGTTTGTCTGTCTCTCTATGTCAGCCCTGTGATTGGCTGGCGACCGTTCCAGATTTTACTACCCCACCCCACCCCCAACGCGACCCAGAACGGGAAAGCGGATGGACTTTACAGACTTTTTAGACTTAACAAGTGCTTACCAAAGAATCATTCTAAGAAGCAATTGTTCACTGACGTGTTTCTCCCACTTGCTGATGTGTAACAACAGCCTTCCTGAGAAATTCTGGTACCGGCAGGAGAAAACTTAAACTTTGCTTCACTGAAAAATGTTTCTATTTCTTCTCCTTTTTTTTTTTTTTTTTTTATTGCATTCATCTATTTTTATTTATTTGAAAAATATAACAACAAAAAAACAAGCAACCCACATAAAAAAAAATATAAAAAAATAAAAAACACACAAAAACAAAACACAAACCAAAACAAAAAAGTGACACACACATCGCCAATGACATAACCATGATTTGCATTTCAATTCAGTTTCAGTTTTTGCAACCAAAATAATGTTCTTCTCCTTTTAAAGTGCAGTCGTTCTCTCCTTCAGCTTTAAGTGAATGAGTGAAAAAGATGTTTAAATTCATAAAAAAAAATGACAAAACTATCCCACACAAACCAACATGTAATGATGTAACAGCATGTAACTTCAGACTCTTGTGTTTTTTCTTTCTCCATGATGCGTTTGTTGTTTTGTCACATCTTTATTGACAGCAGACATACTCAAGATATTAAAAACACTACATATTATGAGCTGTAGAAAGGGGGACAGTTGCATATAACAATGAGGGATATGCTGTAGTAAACAGGACAAATGCTGATTATTACAGCAGCACCGTCATAATGTTTGCAGTTACAGTTCAGTTCATGTATGTTAGGAACTGTTTCTAATATTAATAGACAAAATATTAGAAAGAGCTTTTACCAGTTTAGTGAGGGCTTCAAACCAGTCTTTTTATAATACATAGAACTGAACTACATTATCACTGTCGGTGAATTTATCGTGGTGCTGTTGTAGTTGTTTTGAATTGGGAAATGAGACATTAGACACTATGTCAACTTCTTCAGCACCATCGCATTTGGTAAAACTTAAAAAAATAGCCACTTGATAAGAGGTTTGTTCCTCTGAAGAGTAATTCCGTTTCTGTGGAAATAAACAAACTCCCACACATGACTCCATCCATCCCTGTGATTCATCACACATTAATGCATTGTACCTGTCGTACAACATTCCCACATCTGAACAAGTATCTGTCAGGTTGTTACCGTACAACATTCAGGTGACAGGAGTTGTGTGTGAGCAGTAACCGGTCTGATAGGCCAGAGATGGAGAGGACGGATTCACTGGAGAGATTTACTGGTCATCTTAATCAATGTAAGGAGGGGAAGTTCTGTCCTTAAAGTTTTGCGGCTTAGAGTGAAGCCTAATGCTGGGGAGATCAGCAGAGAGAGCAGGCTGCACACCAGTGACACTACTATAAATATTTTATTAAATGAAAAAGACCAGGCACTACGAAATGTTGTTAAATTGGATGCTTTTTCTGCAGCTTACTTGGAGGTGATCGCCTCTTAGAAAGCGATGAATGTGAAAAAAGAGTTTAGGGAGGAAGTGAGAAATGGCAGATCTCGATAAAAGTTTACAAAACTCGAACATGTGGTGAGATTGCGGAGCAGATTTTTCTGGCTTTTTTCTTTGTCTGTGTCAGTTTGATATTAGGGTCGATGCACCGCTGCAGCCATGAGCCTGCGCCGCTTGATTAGCAGGGGAATTAAGACAGATTACAGGCCATTGTTCTCAGGGGTATGGGTAGGGCCAGACCAGGCTGTAATCTCTTGTAATTCCCTGTGTTGCTGATTTGTTGCAGATTGTTTAACTCGATTTTCTTCTGATAAAAAGGCCTCTTTTATAGCTTCCAATCAGCCCTAGACTCCGACTTCACCCCCCTTTCTGACTGAGCAAGCTTGTCCATGAATGAGAGAGTGCAGCCTGAAGATATTTACCTGCTCCACGTCTGTTTTGTCTTAATGAAAAAGAAGAGGTTTTTCAATTTACCCAATACGCTGCAGTTCTTACTGTCTGGGAGCTGAGGGACAGCTGATGACTGATGGGTCGATACATGCTCAGGGAGCTCACACAGGCTCAGTAAAGTTTGGGCAGAGGGATTATAGAAACTGAGTTCTTTGCAAAACATTTGTGTGATCATCAGAGTGCAAGAACAAAGAAGCCTGATGAATAAATAATCAGATTTAGGGAATAATGTGCAGAATACAAAATTGCCCAATGAAAGTGATTTAAATGTTATGCATGGCCGCTCTGGTTCGACCCTTGTAATAATTGATTTCCTCATTAGCTATTTTAAACACTATAACTTCTAAATTCTTTGTCAGTGTGATATATGGCCAGTTCTACTTTCTCTGGACAGGCTTTCTTTGAGTTTATTTTTATTCCTATAACGCATTCAGTGTGCTCCAGGGTCAGGCTAATCAGTGGGGAGCAGCCAGCTGTATAGTCTGTCCTCACCCTGCTTCCTCCACTCATCATCGCTCTCCGTCTGCACATTAACACGAGTTTCCTGCTCCAGCAGATGTTTACAGTTTAGGCATTTAGCTGCAGCTCTTTTCCGCTGTGACTAACAATAATCACAGCTGTAAAACAGCAAGTGAACATTCAAGAAACATGGGGGGGAAAAAAGTGTGAGCTGCCAGCCAGTTGAGACTCTTTGAAAGGGTTGTGAAAAGGGTCAGGGACAGACAAGTGAAAACATCCATTTGATCTGCAAAAATCCTTCTTTGAAACCAAAAAGTATTTGCATGTTTTGAATTAGACGATCAAAAGCTCGAGTCAACCTTTCAAAAAAAGCCTTTTTGATAGTTTAAATGTTTTTATAAATACCTTATGTCCAAAATACACAAGTCATTTGAAAACTCATCTTTTTTTTACTGAGTCCAGTATGTTTCAATCTGAAAGCATGAATTTTTATGTGACTGAGGCACAACTAAGCTTTTGATATTCTTCTGAGCCATGATTGCAG
This sequence comes from Labrus mixtus, assembly GCF_963584025.1. Classification (NCBI taxonomy): domain Eukaryota; kingdom Metazoa; phylum Chordata; class Actinopteri; order Labriformes; family Labridae; genus Labrus; species Labrus mixtus. The sequence goes on along the minus strand of NC_083618.1, from coordinate 13,402,762 downwards.
GCTCTGTGGTACTAAAGTTTTAAAGACAACAGTCTGCAGCCCACAACCTACTTTAATTCAAACGTCACTCTTGCTGATTGCACAATAAAGGCGTTGTCATCATGAGGAGACTTCATTAATGTGTTGGTTTTTTTCTCCAAATAACTGCACAGAAACAGTAATTTTCATCTGATGAACAATAACATTCATGTGTGAATATAGAAACATAATTATATCAGTTAATAGCCAAAATGGATGCATAGAAAAACCAAATAATACATGTTTTAATTGGTGTCTACGTATGTGACTTTCCATCTGAGCAGTGTCACATTAGCCATGAGGAAATAACAACACATTCAATAACCACTGCTCCTGTCATGTCATCCATGTCATCTTGCTTTATGTGTCTAGCTGCTCAAATCTCCAGAACAGAAAGCTCTTGTTTCAGCTCTTTTGAGCTCTCAGTGAATGCATCATATCTGACTGAAGCAAGTGGAACTGATGAATGACACTTTAAGAAATTGGATCGTTAGTAAGGTTTATTGATTAATAATTTACTTAAAAGGTATATATCCGTTTCAGTCTTCATTTTCTTGATCATGTATGCAGAGGGATACAAAATAATTTGCACAGGTATGGTACACACTACTTCTGTTTAGTTAGGAGTGAGGCAAAGATAGTGTTGTCTTGAGAACTGATCTTAATTATATTCAGTTTGTAAAGTTTTGAAAGCCTAATGAAGTCCTGGGTGGGTTGAAACTGTTTTTTTTTTTTTAAGTACAAAAAATGCATAAATTAAATGTAAACAGATCTTTTTTTTTTATTTCTGCTAAGTGCTCAAACAGATGCTGAAATGTGTTATTTCTTTTATTTTTGATGATCCAGGCTACAATATGTAGATGAGAGGGAATCATCTGGGGATTTAATAACATGTAGTCCTAACTCAAGGCTGTACTTAAAATTCATGGAACTGTATTGCAAGTGTCTGCAGACAACGTCTGTTAAGTTGGATTTGCCAAAAGAGGAAAACACCCAACAATTTATGTCAGAGGACTTAGGGCAAAGAAGCAGACACACAATCTATTTGGTCAGCTAGTGTTGCAGCAGGTGAGGGGCAACCATCGTGCCTGTTCATATTCAACAGCCACAGAAGAATAATTGCCTCCTGCACCATGCCTTAAAGATGAAGTCCAGGAAAACATCACTTTGTTATACGTGTCATGTCCGTGCTGCGCTGCAGGCTTGCATGCGACGTCACCGTGTTTAAGCACAAGATTTATGCGCCTGACACATACAACATGGTTTTATATTAACAACATGCTGACTATTAGAGGTTTCACTAATCCTAAGAGGCTTTTTCTAAAAATGACACAAGCTTGTATTTGGCTGTGGAGAAAATCTGCTGGCAGTCAAACATGTCCAAAGGTCATTTCAGGGTGTGTTTACCCAGTGGGACCTCAGAGTGAAGTCCCTGCTTGGGAGTTTTTAAGGCCTGAATCAAGAGTTTTTTTTTTTTTTATGTTGCCGTTAGGAACATAACTGTTGAAACAAGTCTGAAGTCTTTTGTTCTCTAGCTCTTAATCCAGGTCTCAAAACTGCTGTCTCAAATGTTATTGCAAACATGCCAGAGCTCGACACAGCCCCTCCATTAACCTCTTCTTTCAAGCCATGACACTTACCCTGTGATGGTCTTTGGGGGGGGAATGGCAGGTTACCTCATGATATGTTACTAAACTACAAAATGCCATGCCACGCGGTACAGGATACATGGCCCAAGATATCAATCATTTCAGGATACAGCTACACTGCAATAAGTCATACATGAAAAGACAATGTTATAATGATACATCACAATATCTGATTGACTGAAGAATACAAAATGCCCCTAATAAGGTCAAGTGCAGCAATTATATATTTTATTCAATGCAATTTGGTATCGGTTTCATCTATAATCACACTTCATCTCTTAACTTCTTTTCACAGCTGTCTGACATAATCCTGCTGCCTTCTTTTTTTTTTTCTTACTGTCAACTTCTTCTTTGGCCAATTAACTTCTGTTCATGTCAGCTACCCTGAATTGTGATGTAAGTGCCACCGTGAGGAGTAATAAAGTATTGATGTGGTGAATCAAATTGGCAGGGAAATCTTCTTGGAGCGCTATATAAAAAACATTATATCATTATTTAGCCCCAACAATTTGATAATTGTATAATTTGAGTCAAAACGAAGATATTTTGTCCTATTGGTGTATTGTCCTAACCCTACGATGGTCTGTGGCATGCTGGGAAATAGTGTTCCTTAAATAGCTTTTTAACAGAATTATTGAGTAATGTGTTGGTAATTCTTACATTTTATCTACAAACATTGTGAAAAACACACAATCATATATTGTGGATAGTTAAATTCTGATAAATTTTGCTGGAATTTTTAATTAAATGTCTTAGAAACAGAAATTCTAGTTTCACTTTTTCCCTCTACACCATAACAATTAGAAAAGGTCTGAAAAGTTGGCAGCCAGATGGAGCTTCCACATGTAGCATGTAGCTTTAAAAAGCAATTTTCCTAATGATTCCTATCTTTGGAAATGATTATAACCGTTGTTGGTGATTCATGGGAGTAGCTTGTGGCTTGTTTTAGGGTTGTATGTGATCTCACAGGCCTGGAGGAAGTAACTTTTACTATGGTAATGGGTTTTTCTTTCATCAGTTGCCTGTTGAGATGATGTATAGCCCTCTCTGAGATTAGCATCTTGCTCTTGGCAGGGCTGATTGATAGCTCCTCAGAGATTGGCTGAAACTGGATGCTGTAGGGTGAATATTTTGTATAAGGGTCTTAAAGCATCTGAACCATCCGTCTGTCAAATGAGATTCAGGCTTCAGCTGGGAAAATTGTGAATATATCTTGGATTGCTTGTTGAAATAGCTCTGTGGAAGCTAGTTTTGCTTAGAAGGCAGCAGAAGTATAACAGCCTCGGGACTGATGGTGAAGCACTGAGCGGCTTCTGTCAAGCAGCAGGCTCGCTCTTATCACTCTACACTTCTCAGATTTCCACTTCAGTGCCAAAGACAAACTCACTGTTCCTCTTAAACAGCTTGTCCCGCGCTGTGTAGATTATCAGACAAAACACTGATAGCTTAGAGACCTGTTTGTCTTTCTAAAAACCTTCGGCTGCTTTCCTGCCACACGCATTTTTTTCGTCACTACTCCCTCAGCTCAGTTGTAGACCCTCCACGGCTATTCAAACATCATGAATCTTTTTCATTTTGAGGATCAAGTTATTAAAACTGACATGCAGTGTTGTGCTTCCACACTGGGATAACACATTTGCATACTCTGTGCCTTTCCTCGCTCCAGGAAGTGGAGCAGCAGCCTCTGAGCATTCATCATTTACGTGACATGGCCTATATTCAGAGGACTGGAGAGGCCCGCCAGCATCAGCACTACCACTCCTCCCCGCTGCTTTAACCAAATGTTTCTTGTAAAATAGAAGTTTTACGCTTGAGGGTCATTTGTGATCTGATGCTGTGAACCCGGGATCAGCCACGGGAGACATATTTTCATCTTTGAAGTTCTCTAATATATGTCTGTCAAATATTGGACAAGCTTACTTGAATAGAAATCAAAAAACATTTATTAAAAAAACAAAGTATTGTCTTTGGATAGAGGTTATCGCTAAATGCTTATGCTGAGTTGTCAGTCAACATAATCCTCTGACATTTTAATGGATTCATCTTTAAGGCATCAATGTAGTAAACATGCAAACACCTTTTTTTGTTTCAGTTAATCAAGTTTTTTTTTTTTTTTTTTTTTTCAACTTTTCAAAATAGATGTTTATTTGGGTTTTTGACAGTTTGTTGTCCAGACAACTGGTCCATTGACATTTTGTCTATTAATTGATGAATTGTTTATTTTTTTCAAAAATAAGATAAGAAAAAATGAGAAAGTTCCTTAAACCCTGAAGTTTCTTTGTTTTACCAGAACAATATTAGTCCAAGGCACATATTCCATTTAATACTGTATGATACTGTCATGTGCCAGAGCATATGACGGCCAATGGAAGGACTTTTCCCTGACAAATACCAAACTGTAGGCCTTTTATAGTGAAAATCAGCCGCGGCCCCATAATGAAGCCCTGCTGATACTTTACCTTTGTAGTTTTGTATTGAACCCTGCAACAGTCTGGGATTTTACAGAATAATAAGAAGAACAGCATGTAAACAAACAGCAGAGGCTTTACATACACTCACACTGGGACATTCACACACACACACACACACACACACACACTGTACGGGCCAGCTGGCTCTGCTGTTTTGGTAAATAAATAGTTTGTCAGACAACAAAATGCCAACATGTTTTATGAGCCTTTGATTTCCGTTTTTCAATTTTAAGAAGAAAAAAAGGCTAACTCTGGTCCCATCTTTCAAATGTGACAACCTTCCGCATATACTAGCACTTATTACGCCCCCTGCTACACTTCGTCTGCAATGTAAATGTCAAAGACGCTTAATGATGGGACAGCGTCGGCCCACCGCTAAGCTGGTATTCGAGCTAGTAATAGGGCTAAACAGCAACACTATAAAACGTATGAAAATAAGTTTCTCCTCAAAAGAAAGGATTGTGTAGGCATTAAGTCTACGGAATAGAGTCAGTCATCTAGCAGTATTCTGACTGTCCTGTGCGTTAGACTGCACATCCTCGTCCTGTACAGACTGTTCCTGTCTCACACAGCCTCCGTCTCACTAGGACAGATGTTAGCGGGGAACAGTGTGTCTCTGTCCTGCAGCTTTGTGAGTGGGCCATGCACAGTCAGCTCAGCTGGCCTCTGTCTGCGCCGTTGGCTGAGCTCAGTCTGCAGGGACGCGCTCTGCCCCCAGAGAGGCTGCGAGCTCTGCTGATGCTAGACGGACGAGACTCGGAGATGTACAGTGCACCTAGAAAACATTTTCACTGGAGCTTTGGGCCTGAGACAGCATTTTTTGTTGTTCTGCTATTTCTTTCTTTTCACAAGTTTTTGTTTTGGATGCAGCCTGTGTGGCAGGGGGGAGGGGGGAGGGGGGAGGGGGGAGGGGGGGGTGGCAGCAGTCACACCAGACTGACAAGTGAAACATTTTTCTGATCCTTTGGCCTGCAGCATATCATAACTTTGTTCAAATGAATCAGAATGACTTGTATGAAATATGGAGACATATTTTTAAGGGCTGCGTGATTACACTGTGTTGTTATGCAGGTTGATACTTCTCTGAATGGCACTTCTTTTAGGAACAGAGTGTCAGAGGAGAAAACCTCAGAACACAAAATATCCCCAGCAGGTATATCGGTGGTTGTGACATCACTAATTGCCATCATCTCATTGAGCACTGCTGTTAGCTCCTTCACTGTCAGTCTCTCCAGGCTGCACTCAGTATGACAGCTAAGTCGCTCACTACGCTTCAAAGAGGCGGCCTGAACAGTGCACAGTCATCCATATTATAACTAAATGGCCTAATATTTGAAATGAAAAGATCGCTTTGTCACATTTCTTTATTGTCTCCTGGTGTCTCAGAACAGACGTTAAAAGATACAAGTGAAAATGTGGATTTTGTGAATACTTTAGAAACATGCCAGGCTGTACTTTTGATAACAAACTGTCTGGATAACAACGTTTATACAAAAGAGCCTGGGACAGAGGAACTACAAAAAGGAAGTCGAACAGGTAGAATAACCATGAAATATTGTAATTTTACTTCTGTTTATGAATAGGAGTTCTGAAAGCCTTTTGTTGTTACAATAATGATAAAATGCTAATAGATGGGGCGCTGGTGGCGCAGTGGTTATTGCGCACGCCCCATGTATGGAGGCTATGGTCCTTCAAGCGGGTGGCCCAGGTTCGAACCCCCCTGTGGCTCCTTTCCCGCAAATTCATTCCCCACTCTTTCCCTGATTTCCGACTCTATCCACTGTCCTGTCTCTCCATTAAAGGCACAAAAATCCCAAAAATAAATCTTAAAAAAAAAAAAAAAATGATAATAGAATAGAAAATACTTTACTGTGTGCCCTTCATGTGTACACGGGAAGAAGTTGTCTTTTGGTTGCACTTTGCAAAGACATACAATAAAAACACATCATATCACAGTTAATACAAGATATATAGAAAAACACATTCACGTATGATCATAATAGAAGCTGAAATAAAAAATGAACTTAATGCTCTACATGTCATTAAAAGTCTGAGAAGAAAGATAAAAAGTGCTGTGAGCTGAGGTAGCAGTTATCATTACTGATTAAGATATTATATATCAATAGGGACAAATGGTTTTCTATTTATGTTCTTTTTGGCACAGGGTATTCTGGACCTTTACCTCTGAAGGCAGCAGCTGAAAAAAGGGAAAATGGCTTTAGATGTCGTAAAATGTCTGGTTATGGAATTTTTGACGGTGTTTGAGATATGCTTGAATTTCAATCTTAAAAAGCTGTACAAACACTTTATGTTGTAAGGTGTCACAAAGATCTTGCAGACGTGAGCATGACACTATTACTTCATAATTTACTGGTACAATAAGAAGTGGAGACATGTGCAGCCATATGTTGGTCTCTACAGTACATGCAGTTCCATTAGAATTTGAAGAAGAAAATAAGGACACGCACATACACATTTAATTTGACTCCTTCATATTTATATATATATATATATATATAAAATCCCTGCAGTCATATTGCGATGAGCATGCGTTACCATGGTTACAAAATGCTCTTGTATGCATAGAGGCTGTGTATTGCTTTTCACCTTTGGATAAGAAGAACTTGGAATGTAATGACGGATATAATTTAAGTTTAGCATTTAAATAACAGAATAACATCTACGATCACACAATCCTTTATTTGTGGTAAATTTTACACCTGAGTCTGCTTTTTAAGAAGACATTCTTAACTGATACTAGCCATCTTTTTAGGACCGCAGCAGAGGGAAAGCCACCTTCATATCGTCTGTGTACAGAAACATTATGTTGAGTAACATATAGTGGATTTACTGTGTGATGGGTGCATAGCCTGTGCGCACACTGGTTTGTTGCTTCCTTTGTAATATCTCAGCAGCCGGCCTTGAACGGCCCGAGTGTTGTTGCCCCCGGTGACTCTGTGTCTGGGTGTGGACGACATATTTCAGACCCTTCCATGTTAAATTAGAACAAAGCTATAAAACTCCCTGCCCCAATGTAACGGCTGCAGTGTTTTCACTGCTTTGTTATTGGCTGGTGTCCTTGTATCCCGGCCTGTCTGCTACCTGAGAGTTATTGAGAGCTGTGCTTTATGTAATGATAAACAGAAGAGAGAGATCCCTGTGTAATTATGAGTAGCACATGAGTTCTGTGTTCATTTGGTCATTCAAAACAAATAAGTATTACCCTGGTGGTTGTTTTTTTCTCGGTGAATGTGGATGAAATCACAGAAAGCTTTGTGTGCGTTGAAGTTCTCCACCCTGTAGGCTTTTATTATTCATGCTGTGACACCGCATTTTGTTTTGTTCGCCGCTTCATCCAGCTGACAGTTTGAAGCCAATAAAGCTTTTTAAATCCCGAATGAGCGGCTGAATGTAATCGAGCTGAGAGCTTTTAGAAAAGGATGAGGTATTTCAAGCCGTGAACAAATTTTCACACAAAAACTAAGGCTAGTATTCTATAATTTCATCCATTTATTAGCTTGTAAATATCTGCCAGAGTTGCTAACATGACATGAGAGGAAGAGCAGAAGAAGAAGAAGAAGAAGGGAGTGACAGCAGGATGAAATGTTTTAGATTTATAATCCCCCAGCCGTGACCCCTGTTTTCCTGTATTTTGATGTCCTGGGGAAATGTCATGTCAGACTTGTGTCAGCCAGATGAGACGGACAGGAGAGACACCTCCATACACGGCACAAACACACACACTCACATGTCCACACGCAAACCTCTGATTCAGAGCCCCGGCTGATACCAGCATTCATTCACCTGCAGCATTAGTGTTTTTGTCACGTAAAAATGTTTTTCTTGCCATCAAGCACGTGTTTCCTCTGGAGTGCACCCCATCCAAAATCTGATCTATAATTCCTTGTCCATGTGTGGTAACTGACACCGCAGCTGTGCCATTTTTCTCTGTTTCCGCACAAATCTCCATCTGTAGGATGCTCAAAGGACGCACATTCGCTTCCAGGAAGATTAAAGAGGATTATGTAATTGCACGTTATGGAGGAGCTTTTAGGGCCTTAAAAGTGTGTAAAGATGATTATACCAGGGTGTTTTTTTTTTTTTTGCTTTTTCTAAAATGCAGCTTTGCCTTCTTACATTCAGCTCAAGCACTGCGCACATTCTCTATTTAGTGACAAGTTCAATAAGTGACAGGAACCTGGTGGAAATCTTCAGTTTGATGCCTATTTTATGCGCAAACAAGAATGTTAAACTAACTGTGTACGAAGTGTCTATTAAAGTAGACATTCTGCAGAGGTTTTTTCCAGTGTTGGCGTGAGGGCACTAACAGCTGAAGTTGCCCTTGTTTGCCCGGCCAGTCAGACTCTGTGCAGCAGGGGAGAGTGGAGGAGCATGTTTTCTCTGCCAGTCTGTCAGTGTTGGTCTGTCTCAGTGTGTGCCTTTGACCTGCTGCAGACGAGCGCTTAGCGATGAGGCGGAGAGCCCACCGAGCCTGCCGCACTCTTTGTCATTAGCATGGAGAGTCACGCTCTCCTCCTGCACCAGCCATTGTTTTCCACTGTTTCTGCCCTTGAGAAGAAACAAGCTTCCTCTACAAAAGCCCACGTTTGCTCCTTTTTTTTTTTTTCTTTTTTCAATCAGCAGCTAATAATGGAGGTCAAGGTTTTTCATATACAATATGAACTAGTGCATAGCTTGTTCTATATCCTTCTCCACTGGTATATTAACCTTTTTTTTCCCCTTGTGGGCGAGATAGTTGAATATTTATGTCTTTGGAGATCTATTCTGGGTTTTGTGTCAGCCTGGTAGCAGAGGTGTGGTTGTTTCTCTGCTAAGCTGACAGTTTCATTTGATGGATTTCTGCTGGTGTTCAGAGAAGGTGACACACGGGTTACATGAGAAGAGAGACCAGCAGCAGGGGTGGCTTAACAGGGGGTTCAAAATAAATTAGGCTTGTTCCATGTTGTTCCCTTTGATGCAATATTTAATTTCCCTTCGAATCCCGTCAAATGGAAGGTTGATTTTTCCTGCCTCACGCACACATATATTCTCATTTTGAGTATTTTGCTAGTGCACGGTATTGTTGATGCTGTGTTCTGTAAAACATTTGTGGCTCATTTGTTTGTTCAGATTGGATTGCGATGGCTTAACCCTCTCTGAATCGAAAAACCGTCAGATTTGAATAGTTGGCCAGCTCATTAAGGCTTGGATCAGGTTGATTCAGAATCCCTAGCAGTTTCATGAAGGTTGGGTCCATGATGTAAAATGTCTTTGTTTCTTTTTTTAGGCATGTTTGTGTTCTGTGCTTTATCATTTTTCGAAGTTCGTAATTCCCCAACGGTCTGTCATTGATTGCTCGTCCCCCATGAAAAGAGGAAATACCAATCCTACACTGCTATCTTGTAAGCTAGTTTACCAAAATGAATCAAAACAACAATAAAAAGGATTATCTGAGACCATAGTTTTGAATTTATTCATGTGTTTTCAAGGTGTTGCAATCTAAACTCAAAAGTCAGGTATGAGTATCTATTATATTATATTATTATTATTAGATATAGTTTTTTAAACTTTTACCTTGTGTGGTAAGAGTTCCCTTTTACTTTGTGTCATGGTCTCGTGCTTTCAGAAGGTCACACAAAGTTGTTGTTGATTTTCTGTTCATTATTGAAATAGCTCTTTCTAGAATTGCTATAAAACAAACACTGAGACGCTTTTAGCTATAGTCAGTCTATGGATAAGAAGTTAGCATACTAAAAAAACTAATTTAGTTTATGAACATTGTAAACATTATACCTGTTCAAAGATCCCTGTGTTAGCATTGTAATTCTGTGTATGATAGCATGTAAAATATCAAAACAGACGTGTGTTTAGGTACAGCCTCATGAAGCTGTTCATATAGCTGAAGTGTCGCTGTATCGTTTCATGCAAAATGTCATAGTCTATTTTCTTTCATCTTCGTGTTATTACACATTTGGAACAAAAATTTAAACTCTAGCAAGAGTGTTGTTTAGCTGAAGAATTCACTAGTTTGTTATTCTCACAAGAGCCAACATGAGTCCCATCCAGCCTCATTCTTTCTTTCTTTTCGTGGTATGAAAACTAAAGCCAGGTACTGATGAATAAATTGCAGAGCTGTACCATGACTTCTTTGCACATTTGAATAAATAAGTCTCCACTTCAGGGAGGATGTCTGCTGAACCACGTCTTTCCCAAAAGCTAAATCTGAGTGCACCAGTGTTTGTTGGCACAAAAAACCTGCCTAAAAACTCTGCACTATTCGTGACAGCAGCCACCCCAGTCAGCTCCCACTGAGCCTCTCTCCCGCCTTGGGGAGACTCGGAGGTGGCTGAGTGGTGCAGGTTCTGCCAGCGTGTGCCTGACGAGAGATGAGACCCAGTTTTTTTTTCTCTGACACAGCTCACCATCTCCAGAGGTTTTATTTCATCTCTTTCATATCTTTCCCTCCATCTGCCTTGCTTGTTTTGTAGCCGAGGCTTAATTTACTGCCTTGAGCACATGCAAAGGGCTTTTACACAAATAAAACAATTATAATAAATCGAATAGAATGTGGACAAATAATTTGAGCATTACTTTATGCAAATCAGATGGGTTTGAGACAGTATTTGAGTTTTAGATGAAGTGAAAGGGGTGTTACAGTAGAGGATCAAACATGGCTGACTGTTTTCTTCATTTATGTTGAACTGTCTTCCTAATGGCTGGTTGTCTTTGTTGTTGTGTTGCAGAGGGAGATGAAGGAGCAGCTGGCCACCCTGCAGGACAGTGAGAAGGGACACACTGAGGCCCTGCAGCTTCTGCAAAGGCAGCTTACAGAGACCAAGGTACTGAAATATCACACGAAAGTAACTTTGCTCATTTCTCATCAGGAAAGAAATGACTCAAGAAAAATCAATTTCAAGTCCTGACAGGTAGCAGCAGAATCTACAGAGTTTCACACAAACAAAGAGCAGCCAAGCATACAAATGCAAAAAAAAATACATTATTAGACAGTAAAAGACAAAATAACAAACAGCAAATGTTTTGTCAAGATTATCCACCATCACGTCAGGGAGAACATCTACAGCCTCATGTGAGATGTAGATGTTCATTTGACATCCTCTTTAAAGCATCCAATGAGAGCAGCTCGTTAAATTTCAGCTCTAAGAAAAGGGAACAGCACACTTAAATGCCTTTTTCCCCCGGTTCAGTTCTGACTTTTGGAACAGACAGTAAGAAAAGGTTGTGGGATGGCAGATTATAAATCACTGTGATTAATAATCAGTCTGATGTAGGTCAGAAGGTTTGAAGGAAGCAGACTTAAAGTAGACTTGTAGATAAGAATATGCCGGTATACAAAGAAGTCCATCCAACACGTGCATACAACAAACAGTGATGAGCGAGGGCTTTAAAATGGGTGATGAACCTCAGAGCTCCGTGATGCACAGTGTCCAGAGCTTGTAAGCTTTGTTCTTACTTTAAGAAATATTCTCAAGGTCCTGCTACTAAAACAACACGAGCTGCTCTTTTATAGTATGTGATAGACAGCTGAATATCTTCTGTCAGAGTTTTGTTTTTTTCTTCACGATGATTGATGAATCTGGTGAATATTTTCTTGAGTCATTGTTAGGACTAGAACAAGTCTTTAAATTAAAAAGAATACTCCTGAAAGGGTTAAATCCAAAGATAGCTCTTTGAATAGTATAAGTACAAACAATCCAAAAAAAGTTAGTTATTCTGCTCTAAAAAAAGAACTCAGTCTTGAGGTGTTCATTTCCTGTAAAAACCAGCATAAGGACATGTGGTTTGATTTAAGGAGAGAGTAGTTAAACACCAACAAATGGCATTAAAAGTCATAACAGACGTGTGGATATTTGCAGAAACATGACATCCTTGTTTGCATCTTAAACAACAAGCTGGAGATTGCAATACTGGTTAAGTAAAACAAGTCATTTAAAAAACTGTCTAATGTCTAACAACCCTGCAAAGTAAAGTGGTTTATTGAGCTGTGTAATCTTGACACCTTGTTTTAATCAGCAAACCACCAGGGTCCACTCAATGTGTCAGTCCTTGAGCCGCCCTCCCACATCCACACAACACACACACACACCTCTCCTTTCTCTCCTGTAGAGACATCAAATCTATTGAGCAGGGCGGGGTCTCTGGCAAAGACCATGTCGCTGCTGTCATTTAGGGGACACATTCTCCTTTCTCCTGTTTTCTTGCCCGCCGTCTGATGTCACAGCATCAGTCATTTTTCCTTTCTAAGTCTTGCACTGCAGAACCCTCCAGGCCCTGTCCATTCCAGAAATGTATTGACTCACTCTGCCTGCTAGATATAGGCCTTTCAGCCACCCCAGCTCCTCATTGGAAATGGACTGATCTCATTAGATTTACATCCATTTGCACAGAGTGCTCTGCCTGGAAGAGAGCCACGCTGTGACCTCATTGATCTCTGATGCATTTAGGTGACTGAAAATGAAATGTCTCCCTTCATCTCTTCATCTCACCTAATCTGAGTTGGCCTGGAGTTTTTTGGGGGGGTTTTTTGCTTTGTTTTCACTTTTTTGTTGTCAAAAGAGTACTCCTCCATATTAGATTTTCATGGCCCTAACATGGCCAAACTTACACTGGACACGGAGGAAAAAACACAAACCAGCAAAACCCCTGAATTAATGCTATTTTAAATTCCATGCATTCTTCTTCCTTGTCAGAAGTGGCACCTACATTACCAAAAATGCAACTCTATACTGTTGACTTTTAGATACAGGTGGATTACGTGAGTAGCGGCTAATGTAGCCTTGAGAGTTGAGACTGCAGAGGTCTGGTGAGCCCCCATCTTGTCAACCTTGTCACTCAAGGCCATTTACAGATTTTATTACAGCTTCCTCTGTGGCCACAAACAACTTATTTTTACATGTAAAGAGCAGACTTTGATGCATCAAATGCTCGTCTTCTTTGACATCTGTTCTCAAGGTGAGCCCGGCTCTCATCCTCCCGTTGAATGATTGAATGCACCTGGGTTACACTCCAATTTGAGTCCTCTGCATTGCGTGCATCTCCTTCTGAAGGATACACATTGTGTCTTATTCACATGCCCACTGGGTACTCGCTTCATAATCACATGCCTCCTTCAGAGGTAGTCAGCCTCCTGTCTCCAAGGGCTGCAGACTGCCTCTCAGTGCCATCACACCCTGCTGGGCCAACGCTGCAGAGACGTCACAGAAAGACTGCTGCAATCTTTCTCCTCTTCCTCCTCCATACCATCAGTGTGATGACTAGGCAGGAGGGCTGGGGTAGGGTTAGGCTTGCAGAGAGAATAGATTAGGTTTCCACAGGCAGTGGCAGAATATCTGCTCTCTGAATGAACAAGAGGAACAATCCCATTGTGTAATTAAACCTCAGATCAGAGATCCTGAATCCAGCTATCCCTGAAAAACAACTAAGCCCAATATAAAAGTTTTACCTGAATTTTCAAGGATGAGTTTACTGGGATTCAGGCATTATTAATGATCTCATCTTGAGCTTTGACGAGCCGGTGTTTGGCTTTTATGGAAAGACAGGAAACTGTAAGCAAAACTGTCTGAATTAAGTCCAGTCTTTGTTTCCCTCTGAAACTTCAGATTAGAAGCCTCCCCTCGCCTCTCTGTGCGAGTTTTGCAGGGTTTTCACATCCCGCTCCTTTGTTCTTTGCCTTTGACGACTGCTAACACTCAGATGACTCATTCCTTTTGAAGTCCAGCTTCCCATCTTTCTTTTTCGGCTACAAATCAGTTCCTTAAAAAACTCTTCATCTCCCAGTCTGCCACCCCCCTGCAAACTGCTCGGCTCTATCTGTAATAGCTTCAGCTCTCCTGCCGGACTTGTTGTCAGATGTCCTCACCCACAGGTCAGGATGTCCTTTGACACCTCCAACCCGTCATCTTCTTGCATTACTTCTCTCAAAGTGAACTCTTTCTTTTTATCTTCAGATTCTGGCTTCAGATTCAACTGGAATAATTTAACTGATAAATCATTTGTATGAAGATCCAAGAATGTTGTTTTAAATCCTGATGTAATTTCCTGGTTACTTCAAATTGAGTCTTTTGACTTACAAACACTTCAAACCAAGACTTTTCTTTTACAAAAAGAATAAAAGCAGATACTTCCTACATTGAAGAAGATGGAATCAACCAGTTTTTGACGTCTTAGGCTATTACATTTCTTAAAATGGATTATTAAGTGAATTAATAATGGTTGTAATTGTATCGTCTTTGTTGTACCTCACTAAAAGCTGCTTTATTTTCTTAGTGGAGGACTGCTTTTCTCAGAGACACTTGAAATCAATACATGCACAAGTACTTGTATTTCTGACCCATGTCTTATGAAGAGTCAGGCCTCTGGGACTTAAACAGTCAAACGAACTGAGCTAAATACTGTACATAGTCTACTTCACAGGTGTGTAATGGCAGTTATAAATATCCCAGCTGAGGGTTCTATTAAGTGAACCACCTTTTTTTTTTTTGCCCTCAGTCCTCAGCCAAGAGTCTGCGAGCAACCATCGGCGATGCTTTCGAGCGCCTTCACCGCTTCCTACGCGAGCGTCAGAAGAGCATGCTGGAGGAGCTGGAGACGGACACTGCCCGAAAGCTGTCCGACATCGAGCACAAGATCCAGCGCTACAGCCAGCAGCTGCGAGATGTCAAGGAGGGCATCCAGATCCTGCAGGAGCGCCTCAATGAGACTGGGCGTCACGACTTCCTGGAGGGAGTGGCTGTCACGTCTGAGAGGTGCTCCTCCTGCTTGCTTAAACAGCATCTGCATCATTATTGAAGTCCAATGAGTTAATAGACAGAATTGTGAAGTTTTATGAACTCTTTAGGTGTAGTATCAACACTTTAGAAATGCTGTTTATATTGACAGCATGTGTTTTCTTCCATTCTGAAATGTAAGGCTTACATTGTGGAGAAAGAGAAATCTGAGCAGCAGCATCGTTTAATCCCAGAACAGAAGGTGAATTAGGCCTGGAAGAAGGCAGCAGTAAAGTTTAATATTGGGGGTTGGGGAAGGTGGGAGGGACTTGAGGACAATTTAATTGAACAGTTTAATAGAACAGATAATGAGTCGGACTCAAGAACTAGTGAGAGTGACAGAATAAAGCATTATGCCTTCTTCTATAAAAAAAAATACTACAAAGTCACAACATTAATATCTTTTCTTCAACAGGATGAGTTAACAAGAGAAGCAGGTATTTGAGCGATGCATATTTCATTCTGAGACGATCAGGGCCCTGTATCAACTTCCAATATCTTCTTTACTGAGGATCAATGTTTAGCATATTCTGTAGCATCTGGTATCCAAAACTGTAATGAATCCTGCAACAGATTCTTAGTCTCACTCCTTCTTTTTCTCCAAATAGGATATATGCATTTATTTTCAATGAATCCAAAGCTCTTGCAGGAGACTTTCGGAAAAAAAGACAGCATTAAGAACTGATCGTCTTTTTTACCCTTAACACCCTAAACATAAAAAGAAGACTTAGCTACTAACTCAAAGTCTAGTTTGATATGATTTGAGGGGTTTGATAGTTACCCAATATCACACTCAGTTAGATACATATATGTTTATGGCCTCAAGTTTAATGAGTCCTAAAAATATTTGTTTTTCAGGAAGATTGAAAGAAGCTATTTTGATTACAGAATAATCAAAAATGAACATGTTTGTTCTATATGAATTAGATGTTTTTATACTTAAGATAAACTGAACAGAGTGTTAAAAAAGTCACACTTTTGGCAAAAGAAAAACTGCCTTGCTACTCGGGGTCATCCACTGAAGAGCACCAACAGAAGCACTGAATAATTTTTCTATTTTATCTTATTCAGTCAATACACTCTTACTAACCAAAACTGTCTGCACAAATGGAAAGGTTCATTTGTCAACATTCTGATATTTCGAGGAATTAAATGTGATAAGTAACCCACTCAGTTTCTTGCATGACCTGTGTGAACCACACGTAGGAGTGCACTGAGTGATTCATGCGGAGGTTCATATTGAATCGTAATGTAATAGTGTTTGAGCCTAACCCTCCTCCGTCCCTCTGATACATTCATCTCTGCTACTGGAGATCCATAAAGCGGTTTGTCAGCTGCTGTATGTCAATAATGGCTCATTTCAAAGACACAAACTAGAATAATTACTTAAATCTTCGACTTTGTGGGTTTAACAAGCCACTTTTTATCTGTAAAAAGCAGCAAATTGGATTTAGACTGTTATTGATCTGTTTTTTTCCCATGTTCCAGGATTAAAGGGAAGATACATGAGACCAATCTGACGTATGAAGATTTCCCGACATCTAAGTACATGGGGCCCTTACAGTACACGATATGGAAGTTGCTTTACCAGGATATCACACCAGGTACGTATCATGAGATGAATGTAATTCAAACATATATATACAGTTTGCCATTTATCAATCTGTTTTTTTTTTCTGTATAGCAACAATTCATAACAAATGTTATCTAAAGTCACTTCACAAAAAGAGCAGGTTTAGAATGTATTCTTTGTTATATTATTTACAGACACCCAACATGAATCCATCTTGAGCAAGACACTTGGCAACATTTAGCAAAGTTATAGTGCCAGTTTTTCAAGATTTATTTTTGGGCGTTTTTTGCCCTATATTCTGAAGACAGGACGGTGGATAGAGTCAGAAACGGAGGAGAGAAAGAGTAGGGAAAGACATGCGGGAAAACAGCCACAGGTTGAATTCAAACCCGGCCTTTACGCTCTTGAGGACAAAGCCTCTGTTTATAGGGCACGCACATTAACCGCTAGGCTACTGGCGCCCCGAAAAACTTCCTTTTAACAGGCCGAAAACAAGAGCAGAACCAGACTCGTGTTGAACAGTCAGCTGCTGCGACTGTGTAGGGCTTGGAAAGTGGGATAGAGGGAGATAAAGAGAGAGAGAGATTGAGATAGAGATAAACAAACAGAGCAACAATAACAAGAAGAAGTAATACAGACATATTTCTACAATGCCAATAATAATGGTACAAGTAAGTGTAATATTAGCAGGAACAGCAAAGTAAGGATAATAGACTGATCATTATAATTATAAGCCTTATAGTAGCATTTAAAACTAAAATGATGATATTATGGGGAGGACTGATAATGTTAATTATAGCTGGTGGAGTTGATCATCAAGTGTAGGGCACTGCAGGTGTGAAAGAAGCTGTTGTTTTTTTTTTTTCTTTTCAGCGTGCGATGAAAAGAAAAATATTGTCTTGTTATCAAGCCAGTTAGCTGTGCTTAGCAGAAGTGCTGGAAACATCCAGCCTAGTTCTGTCAAAATGTAGCAAAGTATTCCTACCAGCACCTCTCTAATAAGAAGTTGTATCTCTTCCAATTAATCAGGTTTTGTGTGTGTGCTAATTTAGAGGTGCTGTTACAGGGATTTTCCTTTTAAATTCTTCATACTAAGCTACGCTGACATCAGAGTCATCTTCTTTCCAAAATGTGTAACTGCTCCTTTAAAATGCATGATCTCATTTTTGTTCGGAAGCCAAATGTCTGACTCAGAAACATGAAGAGCAAAACTAGCCCTGCCTTTCATAAGAATTTCTGGGATGCCTTTTTTTCTCCTCGGATAAGAAGTGGTGGTGGGGTCCTGCAGGGCAGCGATGCCCTTTTTGTTTTTGACAGCACAGAGAGGAGCTCCACTCCCTTTGCCCTACAGCCATCACTCACTCACTGGAGATTATTTAAAATAATGTGCTGAGGAATTTCTTACTCCCTCAATCAATTCTCTCATTTCAGCCTGCTGCCGGTAGCTGGGAGGCCAGGCAGTTTTCTGGCCTCCCTTGACTAGCTGCCAAATGGAACAATTGGTTATGATCCATCACCAGCGGTTGCCAGAGACAAAATAAAGACATTCCTCCCATCATCCCTTATGCCTCATCCCTCGCTGTCACTGATGGGTTAGCTGGAATAACTACCAGACTCCTTGCTGTTATTTCCCCCTCTTATGCTCAGCAGGAAAAAATAGTTTCTCCAATGATGTGTGCATGATTGCAGGTTTCTCTCCATGACACAAAGAGGCACTCAGGTTATGAAATTTTAATGACTTGATTGTAACAAACACTGGCGATGTCATTGACTAGAGGAAGAAATGTCCTGTTCGCTGGCAAGACGCCAGACATTTCACCTCCATTTATCCAAGCTGATATAACACAGAGGAGCTGGAAAAATGCCCTTGCCCGCTGTTTCCTGTGTCTGCTTTTTGTGACAGAGAGCCAAGAGAACAAGCTGTTATTGTTCAGCCTGATATGGTTCCCTAATAAGCAGACGTGTTTGCAGATTCTCCCGCCCCAAAACCACATAACTGCACACAGAAAACTGCCTCCTACCGACCCAGAGCCTGTGGAGTGAGCTGGAGCAGCTCCACCCAAACAAAGTCTGTCTGGAGAGCACAGATTGTAAGAGTATAGTTAATGCATGAAGGTATAAAAATACATTATAAAAACATGTATGGTGGTGTACACAGTCACACTTATTGCACAACTCTATGTTGGATTTTCCTGAAATAGGAGTTGAGCACACCAATAAGATGACAAGCCATCAGTCATCTTTTACCACAGGGCATCGCTTTGATCACCTCCTCTTACTCTGGCAGGATGATTTACTGTTTTGTTTTCACCATGTTGGTCTTTGGGGGTCAATTATCTAAAAAATTAAAAACATTTTCTCACTAACCTCTGATGTCATTTTACTTTGGTTTTATTTGTTTAACTTAAGACACATCTGAATAATGTCTTTAAACATTAATGCCTTCACTCCTTGAAAACCTTTTTTTAAATTGTATTAATATAGCTAATTTCCCTTTATAAGCACTTGCTTATGTTTGTGTATTCGTACAATAGTATTAGAAAATTCAGAGGGAATATTACCCTGAGAACAAGATTGTTCTGATGAGATTTTCTAGAAAGATATTTACCATAATGAAACCATTTCAACCATGATTCAGTTGGCAGGAAACTTTTTGTGTGTCATCCCCCCTCATTCTCCCTTTCCTGTATGTCTTCAAGGTCGGAACTACCAGATTAACCCCCAATTACTCAAAAACTATAAAAATAAATTCACATTTTGATTCTTAAAGTATTCAAAATGAAATGTAATTAACCTGTATTTCTGGGACTTCAGATTAAAAGCTTGACTTGAATGCTTGCGCTCTATCTCAGCAGTGCAGCTGCTGCAGTCCTGGACAGGGCGGATGACTGACAGCAGAATTTACTGGACAAAAATAGTTCACAGGTTGGCTCTACAGGGAGAAGACAGGAAGAAAGCTGCATTACTATTCGTTTAGTTTATTTCCCAGGTAGCCAGTATTGATTGACGCCTTCACTAAAAAGGAATCGCGTCTGTTCTGTGAGTCACAAGAGATGGATGTCAGAAACACTTCTGAGTGGGTTTCCCTTTTCAAGTAAAAGCAGAAAGCTCAGTTATAGATGTGAAAACCTGAGGGGGTGTGGGGAAACGTTTTCAGTAACCCAATGGTCAAAACAAAAATACTTTTTATCATCTACTGCCTGTGGTTAATCTACTGCCCTGTTCCACGGGGAGAGTACAGAGAAAGGTTAGTTTGTAACCTTGAGCCCTCCTCTCCTGTAAGGCGCCCCAGCTGCCTGGATGTATTTTTCTCAACCTCAGCTTCACACAGCATTTGTAAGATAAAGAAAAATGAGGTGCTCAAAATGACACCACAGTTCTCATCTGTTTGGCCAAGTTGAGTCATAACATATTGATGCGTCTTCTTTTTTTTTTTTTTTGCTACAGTGTTAAATCTCAGAGTCAAATAAATGCTAACTCCTCTCCCTCCTCCTTCCACAGTCCCAGCAGCATTGACCCTGGACCCCATCACAGCCCACCAAAGACTGATCCTCTCAGATGACTGTACCATAGTGGCCTACGGGAATCTCCATCCACAGCCTCTGCAGGACTCCCCGCGCCGATTCGATGTCGAGGTGTCTGTCCTGGGTGCAGAGGGCTTCGTGTCAGGCGTGCATTACTGGGAGGTGATGGTGTCGGAGAAGACCCAGTGGATGATCGGGGTAGCCAACGAGTCCGTCAGCCGCAAGGGCAGCATCCAGATCCAGCCAACCCGTGGCTTCTACTGCATCGTCATGCATGACGGAAACCAGTACAGCGCCTGCACAGAGCCCTGGACCCGCCTGAACGTTAAGAGCAAGCTGGAGAAGGTGGGGGTCTACCTGGACTACCCCAAAGGCCTGCTCATCTTCTACAATGCAGACGACATGTCCTGGCTCTACACCTACAGGGAGAAATTCCCCGCCAAGCTCTTCCCGTACTTTAGCCCGGGTCAGAGTCACGCCAACGGCAAGAACGTGCAGCCACTGCGGATCAACACTGTACGCCTCTAAGAGCCACAAGCATCCGTGGTCTGGATTGTCCTGACAAATGACATAATAGGCAAATTCACAGGACTCTAAGATTTCAAAAGATGTTGAACAATTTAATTTAAAAATGCTTAGGTAGGATTTTTGGAAAAGGGGTTGTGTGAGGTACTTTTCATTAGTCACTGGCAATAGATGACAGTCAGCATGGCCCCTGAAGAAGCAGGCTAAAGTACCAACACAGCTATGATCCGCTGTTAAATAGTTTCTCTGAATTTAAATTGTTACCTCATACAACTCCACTTCAACAATCCCTTCATTAGGGTGTTTGAAATGTTTCTTTCTTTCTTATCAGTTAAGAATCGTGCTCGATGTTGCTCTTCAAACCTGTGCTGTTCTTTGTGGCTTGAAACGACCTTACAATGATGGCCTGCACTTGAGCCTAGTTTCAGCATCTTTAACTAAAAACATGGCACTAAATGGAGACAGAGGGACCCCTGGGCTCCTCCGGGGTCTGTGGCAGTGATCTAAAAAGAAAAGAGTGATTCCTCCTCCTAAAGTGACTGTCCCAGGCCCACCTTGCACACTCCCAGGGGGTGCCACTCTCCTTATCAAGCTGTAGGCCTATCAGACTTGATGTCCCCTCTCTCACACTCTGTGCTGTACAGTTGGCTTTGCGTATGTTGAATGTGATTGACAGCACTCTGCTCTTTTTTTCAGCTTCTCTTTGGCCATCCTTAACTTGTCAAGTCTGGTTCACTTCTGTGTTAGATCACAATCTTGGTTTCTCCTGCAGGTCTCATCCATATATGCGAGTTCAGTCTTCACCTTGTGAAATGAGGAAAGCTCTTGTTCTGTGTGCACCAGCTAATATCTGTGTCATCCAAAACAAAGTTGATCACAGGATGCCCGTCCTGGCCACTTTCAAGTCCTTCACAAATGTGGGAGGACAGTCTGTTTTGAATTTGAGATTGTCTGATAATACGCTGCTATAAGTGGTTGGATGTCTGTCATTAGACTATCAAAGCAAGTATCTCATCATGCTGGCTTAGGTTTCCACTCCTTCCCAAAACTTAGAGGATGCTAGCCTTTTGGCTATTCTGACACTTGTGCATTCAGTGAGTACAAATACATTTCTGCATCCAGTCATGTTTTGTCTTGTGATCAAAATAAGATTCAATCATTCTGTCAAAGCAGGTCACCCTGTGAGGCTTAGACCTCGAAGTGTAAAAGCTTAACTACTCAGATGTCAAAATCTGATAGATCAGAGATGAATCATTCCTAGTGCTACAAAAACCACCTGTTTTCTCCTATTTTGAATCATATCATGCATGTAAACAAATGTATCCTGTACGTTTTGGGAAATGGTAATCATCCTGGAAAATAAGGATGAAACGATGGACTGAATGGCACATTAATGTACTATCCCTGTGCGACTGGCATTCCCCAGGCTGTCGCTGTGTTACATAATGACAAAATCACTGATAATACCCCCTGAGGCTGCCCCCATGTATTTATTTACTCCCATGTGCCTCGAGTGCTCTTGTTTATCAGCAGTTGTACACAAGTCCTGTAGAATCTGCTCCTAAGAGGCTCCTGTCGCTCAGCCAAGTCCAGCATACAGAGAGAGATACAGTTTGAGTGTGCGTGTCTGTGTGAATGGGCGGGTGTGTTTTTGCAGCTAGATTTTAAATCCAGCTTTAGTGCCCCTCAATAAGGTCCATCTGGCTGACCAGGCACACCCAGATAGTGGCCAAAAGTGTTTATTACAAAATACTTTTAAGATCAACTTCACAGGTTAGTCTTTAACCCAAAATCCAAAACACCCCACACACACCCCCCCCCCCCCCCTTTATTCGCCTCTGTACATCTTTGCATTTGTATGTGTGTTGTCTGTGTTGTTCAATCTCCGGGCAGTGCCCTTGTTTTGTAGGATGGGATTACAGTATTTGCAGTATGATGCAAACTGGGGTCAAATTCTGACACCTGCAAGTTACCCTTGATGATGTTTTAACTAGCATGGACCTGCACAAAGCAAACATTTCCTGAATGACAATGCCGGGAAAAAAATTCTAGAGCAGTTTATCTGGAATTTTGTCAGAAAATGTTTCCATGTAACTCAAAAAAAACTGCTTTGTACAACAAGTTTAGCATAATTATTAAGTTGAAGGTTTAGACAATCATGACTGATATATATTTTTTTTTTTTCTCTTCCCTCTGATTTACACAGTCTAGATTTTTCCATGAGGTTTCACCCGTTGAGCAGGTTGTTTTTTTTTTTTCCATGATAAATCTAAAAGTCACATTTGACCCCAGTTTGCGTGGTCACAGACTTCAGTGGAGTCTGTTTGAATATGAAGAAGGAGATTATTTGGATGTGGTGTTGGGTTCCTGGTGGTGATGCTTATCGTTTATATGATTATGTAATGATGATAACTATGACACTTTTAATGATTATAATGATGATTGTGTCTTTTGGTGATGGCAGCTGTGCACCCATCATTGTGTAAACACACTCATGTGTGCTTTTGCTGCTGAAGGTTTGTGGGAAATGTTTTAATGTACAATAAATTACTGATTAAATCAGCTGGTTGGGTTAACATTGTCCTGGTTATTATGTGCAACAATCCAGACACAGAGTACTAATTCTACTCCATTGCACCCTTTTTACCTTATTTAAAATCTGTACCACTAACTGGCATACAGTATTTGTCATGCGGGAAACATGGGCCAGAAATAGCTTTAGTGCAAAAGACCATTATAGCTTTATGAAGTTACTTAACTTGTTCGATACATAAAGTGGACGGGGTTGTGTCATGGCAAACAACTTAGTCCTGTAATGGGGAACATACTGATAAGGCTTGTTAGATCAATGCATCTCTGGTTTCAAACCTGGATATTTATAGCCAACAAGAGGCCAAACACTAGATCAGAGGACTAACAGGATGCTCAACAATTTAAAGAAAAATGTTTTGAGTCTTCTTGACATATCTAAAGACATAGCTTTATGTTTTTGAAGACAGGATGGTTTTACCTCTTCACAGCTATGCTAGCAGCTTTGTGAGGCTATACTAAGGCGTAGTGGGGCTTCCAGCTAAACGTTAAAAACAAAGTATACACAATAGTGCTTTGTTTCCACTTAAGGTCCCAATGTTAATGGGCTGCGTGAATGCATGCTAATCTTTGCTAATCGGCACTAAGTACAGCTAAAGCTGATGGTAGCATTATTAGCTTTTGAGTCATTGGGTCATCAATAGAATTTCTGAATGCATGACACCTTTGACTTCTGGATCCACATAATGAAAAAGTCAGTTCCTTTACCACTCTGAAAACTGTAAATACATAGATCCACTATAACTCTCTAACCAAGCAACTCATCCAACAGTTGTTGAGATATTTCAGTCTGGACTAAATTTGTTAATGGACTCTCGTACATAGAACCACTTTCTGCATGGCTTAAAAAGTAGATCGCTTTGTTTCATGTGCTCACCACTCATGAAAAATAGAACTTTTCAAAGAAGTCAAAATTCAATTTGACTCATTTTCAAGGGTTTCAAGCTTGATAGGTGGAAATCCACTGCTGCTGTAAGAGGTCATGCATGCCAATTTGTTTAGTAGTGAACCTGGTTTCATGTTTGCAGTCCTTTGTCAAGAAGCATCCATCACAATACTTACAATACAAGAGTATATCAACATCGATGTAATTGAAACTCTCAAAACAACAAATATCTGGGAGGAGGATTAATATGATTAATATGATTACGAAGTGTAGGAAGACTGTTCCTCAGCTTGTCAATACCTGCTCTACTTCAGCCAGAGTTTCATGCCAGGCATTTTTTTTCCAAGATGAGCCAAGTTGTCTGCACTGCTAAGCCTTCCAGCAGGGAGGTGGGAGGTTGTGAACTCTTTTTATTACCGTTCCGTATTTTGGCTCAGGCAGAAGAGATATGACGAATAAAAAAGATGCCTGCATGTGTTCAGTGTTCCTTTTATCGTCCTCCTCAATTGCCGTCTGTAATGCCTTTGAGCGAGTGGTTGTTAAGCTGCAGAGAAGAAAATTTGTCATGAAGCTTGAAATCACGATTGAAAGTTAAGATCTGAGTCAAACTATGCGTCAGAAAGCAAAAAAGTTGTGTTTTCGGTTTAACTTTTTACCCTGCTGCTATATTCTTTCACACTCCAAAGCTATTGAGTCCTGTTGCATCATGATTTCAGCTGTTTCACAACACGAAGTATGCGGTTTGAAGCCGAGCGGTGCCTGTTCACAGCAGACCCTCAGGACAAGTGGCTTCATATCCTCGGCTTTCATTCTTTAATCTCACTCCGGTGATAGATACATTTTTATCTGAGAAGAAGGTGTCTGTCCTGTAATAGATGTGTTTTACTCGAGGGGAAAGTGTCCATTAAGAAGTCACTGAGCTCTCCTTTGAGATGCGTGTATCTGATTCCAGTCCGATATGGCTGTCCTGAGGCAGCCACATGTGAGGTTTTTAATCTCATAAGTCCACAAAGCAAAAAAGGCAGGCTCACTTTTGTCTTCGAATAGAGTTAAAAAGCCAGTGGCATGAATTGTCTCTATTACTATAAATGTTAAGGATGCTGCAGTAGGTTAAACTTTGTTAGGAATGTTACAGGTTTTTAAGTCTTTTTAGTACTAAAGTAATTACTAGGTTTATTGACGTTTCATAAGTTGATTTAGAAATCAATAATCATCGATTGTTTCAGTAATTATAACTTGATCAAGCAGCAATGAAAAACAGTTTCTGGTTCAAGCTTATCAAATGTGGGGAGTTTGGTTTTTTCATTATTGGGGGAAAAGATATTTTAGTTTGGGACTGTTTGTTGAACAAAACGAGTAGCTTCGAGATATTGGGCTCAGGTAACCTGTTTAAGTCAATATGACATTTTATAAGAATGATTAGTATTCTGATAGACGTAAAATTATACATTTTGATTAAATATATTTTGAAATGAAGCCCTACACTCTTTGGAGTCCTCGGTACTGTGCAACGCAAATTTTAGCAACAAGGGAAATGCAAGACAGCAAGCATCACAACAAAGGGAAAAATAAACATGAAGAAGGCATTTAAAGCTATTATAACAAATTATGAGAAATCTGCACTGTTCAGTGGTGGAGTAATCACATTCATGTTCGTGTCTTCATTCTACTGCCTACATTTTGAAATTATTGCAGAAATACTTGTGTAACTTATTGGCTTTTATAGTTTGAGAACCAGAGATCTTCTTCCATGGATAGTACATCCCAAAATCACTTCTGGGCAATTTTGAATCTCCAAAATGTTTATCGTGGGGACTCATCCGGCCTCAGAGGGCTGAAGAGAAAGCGGTCACATGGAGGAGAAGATTGCTCTTACTGACATTATGAGAAAACCTCTTCTCTTACTCATCAGGTTGGGAGCAGTTAAATCACATGTGGGTGTTCTGTTAAAGCAATAAAATGAAACTCCTGATTAGGATATAAATAGTTTCTGCTCTTGTTCTCCCTATAATGTCTTGATGTTTCCCGCAGAGCATCATTATTGCAGTGAATTAAAAAAAAACTTGATGACTGAGGAAACCTACAGCAACTAAAATATTGCCTCTTAATGTCATCATGCACTAAAAAAATCTACTGCGCCCATTAACCTTTTGTCTGTTCACAGTACTTTTTAGTCTGACTTGTAGCCTTACAGTTATGAAGCAATGACTTGCCTTTACACAGGCTACATCAGGGCGTTAACAGTGTCTCCATATGTCGTGAAATAGCATCATCATGCACCCACAGGAGCATGGCCCTCTGGTTTAATCTCAATGTGCACTGCGGTTTGAATAGACTATTCTACTTGCACAGGTAAGCCTCACTTAGAGAGGATGTGTGCGCAGGCCGCTCTCTTTGGCCCTGAGCGTCATCAAAGGTAAGAAAACCTATAAATGGCTTCTAATGTTTCCTTAATCCTATCCCTCTCCTGTTTCTTTCTCAAAGTCACCTATCCCACATAGCAGCAGCTTTACGCTCTCACCGGGGTGTCGGGTGTCAGTAGCTCTGAGTTGTTGTACCAGAGTGCCCTCTGGTGTTGACATCTGTGTCGGTCTCTGCTCACCTGTGAATCAAATAGGCTACTGCACTGAAGTTACCGGTTCAGGTGAGACGACGGCATATAGCCCAGTGTCATTTTATTTTCTATATAGCACCAGAGCACAACAGAAGTCATAAGGATACCTTTCCTATAGAACAGGTCTATTACCTTGTCCTTTTATTAAACAAACTAAACAGCCTTATGTTATTTATCTTATTTACACGACGGCATGTCATTTCTGTCTCTACATGGTCGTTTACAATTCTCCTCTGCGCTCTGTGTCGCGCACGGCGGAGTTTCGCCCCGATGCACACACACACACACACACACACACACACACACACACACACACACACACACACACTTGCGCGCACACAGCGGAGGCCTGGGCGTGTGTGTGGTTGTGTCTGACGGACGCACACGCAATAATAAAAAGTCCGTAAGAAGCATCAGAAAATAAAGTAGTCTGCTTAGTTGACTTCAGACTTCTCTGTGCATGTCTCCCTCTCTCTCTCTCTCTCTCTCTCTCTCTCTCTGCCGTCACTCAGGGGATACGCTGTTAGCGTGCTGCATTCAGGTGCACTCAGAAACGGGAGCTTCTGCAGGAACAACAAGGTTTTACCTTGTTTGCGGTTTTTATGCTATGCTAAGCTAAGTTTCTGGCTGTAACTTTCTATGTTAGCTAGGTCAATGACACTGTGATATTAATCTTAGCCTACTCTTAAAAAAGCTAATCTGTAGTTCAAGAATTTCAGAAATTTGCTAGGAGTTAAATTATCAACACAAGAACACAAATAGGCTACATGCTAATAAAGACAGACCAGCATTGAAAATCCAGCTATTTATAAAAAAGTAATTACTTGTAATTAAGAAAAAAAGGCTTCTATGAAAGGTAAATATAAAATGATACAATCATTATGATCAGTGCATCATTGGGTAAGTAGCATTTGACTGTTGTGTCTGGTCAGGTCAGAGCTGTTGTAGGCCTAACTGTCATTAATACGTTCAGGTAGATTTGGTTAAAGATACATTTCCACCTCTTCTTTCTTAAGTATTGGATGTTTTGCCTTTCTTTTTCTTTGCTTTCTTTTTGCCTTAAACATGTATCTGAACTTTTCTATGGTGAACTGTTACCAATTTGCCTCTTCATCAGGACCGAACTTGTTACAAGCCAAAAACAATTTATAACTTTAAATAAGTAATGAATCATGTTTAATTGCATCATTTGTTTTTTTTATTTAAAATCTTACACTTAAAAGTAAATACAACACACTGCAGCAAGCACAAAATATACTCATAAGAAATGTAGTGCAGCAGGAGGATAGGATAGTGTAACAGAAAATTCTCAAGTATTGTACAAGTACCTCAAATTCACTCCACACGAGGCCTACTCGAATAAATTTAGCCTAATTGTTGTAAAAGTTTAATCTCACAAGAAAAATACAGTCCTTTGAGGCCAAGAACAGGGCCAAAACTACAAAGAAGGAAAACAAAAACCGTGGCACACCCTCAAGTCAAAGGCACAGTATTTATTTGTGCATTGCTCTATGCAGGGTTTATGTGATGCAGCAGTATCGCACTTCATATGCCTTCTTTCAAAAGACTATTTGCCTCCTGGATTAGTCTTATTTAAACTAGAGAGGCTTGTTTTGTAACCCATTGTGTACTGACAAATCAGTACGGATCTTAAGGCTCTGTGCAATAAAAAGCAGGCCTTCCAGCTGTCTTTTTCAGCCTGGTTTAGTGTCTTTCTAACAAGCACGCCTCAACCTGCCTCTTCAGCAGATTTCAGCACTTTACACATGTTATTCAACACATTTGAATAGCGGCTCAGAAATGCTTATTTACAATCTATTCAGACCAAGTCTGACAGGTAGACCTGCCGTCTGCACACATGCAATATTAATCTAGTGATCCTGTTGCAAACAGCGCCCAATCAGCTTCAGATTTCTGCTTCCCACCCATCTTCTTTTATATAAGTGTTTCATTGTGCAAGATGGATGTGCTGTTTTTGTTTTCTGCAGATGAAACTAACGATTTGATAGATAGCTCCAGCAGAGTCTCAATAGTTCTGACCAGAAGAATGTTCACGCTGAGTATTAGAGGAAGTACACAGATGGAAAGCACACACACAAACCCTATAATTACATTTACCCCCAGGCAGGGAAAACCCCATTGTCCCCTCCAAAACTGGCTCCCGTATTCCCAGTTCACGTGGTCTTTTGCTATAAATGTCAGAAGTATACCTCTCTTTGTCCTTCCAGGCTCCTGTCCTCCCTTCCCTGCAGATATAAAATCAGGTGGGATGAGGACAAAGTCTCTATGGGGACTCATTGACATCTGCACACTATTCCACGAATACGCTCTGTGACTAATGCAGCTGCTCTCTGTTTTCTCTGGGTCAACACACCGTGCTGACTTCCCAGGGTTCACACACTCAGAGGGAACTAGAACGAGGTCTTGTGAGCAACTGTCACTGCTATTTCTAACGCAAATGTTTCCTCTGTGTTTTTCGTTTTCCGTCCATGCAGGAGCTTGGTGTCCACCGCACAAGCTCATGCTGGTGGCGATGACGAGCATAAGAAAGCAGAGGAAGGCCATGCTCCAGCAGGGATTCACAGAGCTGGGCATGGGGCTGAAAAGGTTGGGCAAACACCTGATGAGAGAGTTGGTTGTGTGCAAACATACATCAGTCCACACTTCCTCCAGCTTCCATCTCCAGCTGACGTTGAGGGCTACAACGACCCACACTGAAAGGCAGCAGAGGTAGCTGACAACATGAGAAAACCTCTTTCCTTTGCCTGTGTCCTCCTTCACAGTTTCTTCCCCGACATCGCAACGTTCTCTATCTGAGCTAGGCCGAAGCAGTCTGTTCAGGGTCTCCACAGCGATCAAGGGTGCTGTCAGGAGCAGCACCACACCGTATGTGTGGCTGAGAAAGAGCAGGAAGCGCAGGGCAATGACATTACCCAGTGTGGTCTGATCAGTCAGCCAGGACTTAAAGATGCAAAGGAAACTCAGAAAAGCTGTGGAAGAAAACAATAGATTAGAGAAGTGACTTCCAACCAGAGTTACGTGGCAATATTTACTGTTGTTCACTTAACTTGAAAAATAAATAAATTAAAAAGATCGCCTTTAAACATGTTGTAAGATATAAAAATGCTTCCATTTTTAAATTGTGCTGTACATTAGTTTTCTGCAAAAAACATATATTACTTAGTTTTAAACTGATGTTGTTCCCCAAGGTTGAGAATCTAGATTCCATGAATATGCATATTCTGCCTCCTACTTCACTGTAAAGTGTATTGAGTCTCTATACTGAATGTGTTCTGGAGGATTAAAGTTCCACATGGCACTTGCACAAGTTTGTTTTAGAAAAAATAAATCAAGATTAGCCACTGAAACAGTTAAGATGTCACAATATCCTGTTCACTTGTGAAACTGAGATTTAAGGTGAGCAAGAAGAAAATGTCTTTCTCAAGTGAGTGGGTATTAAAAAAAAAGCAGATTTCGAGAGGAGGAATATAGCTAATTAAATGAGTGCTGCTTCAATCCTGTGTCTTTCAAGCCTGCTTTGACTGATCATTTCCATGTAATATAATAATCAGTTTGTCTCGATATTCAGAAAGTAACAAGCACATAGTTTCCTTTGATCAAAGCTGAAACTTTGCACATCCGGAGAGCAACATGTCCATCAAAAAAACGTTTGCCTGTTGACGTTGCAATTAAATGTTTGTTTGCAAGTTAGACAGTGAGCGTAAGTTTATCTTTAAGTCTTGATCAAAACTGTCATGCTAAAACTTCTTGTTTGGTCCGACCAACATTTTAAGACGAAATCTACTTCAATGTTTTCACTGTAATATACTTAATATTGTTAAGATACCAAACAAATTCATATTAATTCAAACAAACACATTTGTTACATTACGTAATGTTGGATGTTAATAATGCTCATTATTTTATCTTATAGGGCTTATGGGGAACATAGCCACAAAAAAAAGAAAGCGTTTGAAACCACTGGATCAGACTGTGGTTGTGACCAGCACACCAGTTGTCATGTCCTGAAGCTCACCTGTGACCAGGAAGTCCGTGAAGATGAGGAGGCAGCAGCAGCAGAAGCTGAGAGGACTGTGGGAAGTAGCCAGTGAGGGCAAGGAGAGCAGACTGCAGACCAGTTTGCATGCACACAACACCGCTGCTCCTTCCAACACCCCATCCATGGCTACAACAACAACAACACACAGGCACACGTTGGTTAAGGTATGAACAAACTGGTTTTCTTTTTGGCCTCGGGGTGGAGGAGGCTCAGGAATGCCCGGCACTCTGCATCAAGTTAACCCCAGAAAGATGTGTTGAATTTTATCTGAATAGTTTATGTGGAGTTTTATAAACTTTCATCGATGTTGATACATTCTCTGTGTGAATGCTTCAGCATTGGGGTATTTTAGATCAATACTTTCATTGTTTACATTAGTGGTGAACCTTAGACTAGACTGCTGCTTACAACATGCAGGATGTTTAAAATGTTTTCAAACAGAGTTTTCAACGACACCAGTGGATTGAAACACTCCATTTAACTCCTCATTAAAGTTAGCAAATTAACATTACATTTTGGTACTGTGGGCTGATTGTATCAACATGATACTGTACAATCAGACTGGTTCGACCTGTTGCAATGTCCCATTATTCTATTGATTAATACACTATTAAATTCAAACAATAAGCAACAGTAAGAATATCTAGTTCTAGATCTAGATCTAGTTTTTTTTCTAAATGATGGTAAGTTGTTTAGCTCTTACCTGGACTCACAGGAGCCTCAGAGCAGCATGTTAATATGAGCTTCAAACATTTCATCTGTTTCTCTTCAACTCCCCCCCCCCTCCCATTTGCTCCACCCTCATGGAGATAATAACCCTCCCGCCCCCTCCCCCCTCCTCCTGTACTCCCTGCACCTGGCCTGGCCTGTGAGAGAACATGTGCGTCTCGGAGGGTGTGGCACTATTTGTGCAGAGAGGAAAACCTGTCTAACTAGCTGACTAGCAGTGAGGGATGCAAGGTGCATGTCCGTGTCGTGTGTTTGTGCTTGTGCTTGTGTTGATATGACTCAATTTTGATTTTTTTGTTAATTTCACTGACAGTGTACAAACATCCCTGTGTCACACCCATCTCCTTCAAACTACGCTGTGTTTTTTTTTTTTCGGAGGGAACAGCAAACACACACACACACATGCAGGATGTTGATCATGAAGCAAGATCAGGCTTCAGGATCACATGAGGAAGATGATGCCATATCATTGTTACCCTATTTTATAAGATATAATCCTCAGAGGAAAAAGGTAGAGAAATGTGATTTATCTATCCATGTCCTAGCTTCTTTTTAAACTTCAGACCCTTTTTAAATATAGTTTATGAATGATACATGACAATTTTATAATGTCTGTAGTTGCTAGGTCATAGCCACTGTACATTATTTAGACAGGTGTGATCTTTCTGGGATAAATAGACTGTTATACCATTTTATACCATTTCCCCTGAGATTCATGTGAAACAGGGAGCAGAAAGTTGTGCAAAGCATCTTTAAATTAAGCTCACAGAAAGTAATGGTTTGTCACCGTCTGTGTTTACAACACAGGAAATAAACAACACAGAATTCTTTTGGATTTCAAACAAATTTTGGTTTCGTTTTATCATGTTTTCTGTTTGTTTTTTGTTAAGAAAAATAATGTAAAATGAAATGTATTATTGTCTATAAAGAACAGATATAAGCTTGAGTCTTGTGGGGATTTGCATGAGCTGTGGGGATGTAGGCATACATTTGAATGTGTGCTTGTGGGTGTGTGTGCTACTTTGTGTCCCAGGATTTCGGTATGAAAGCCACCATGCATGCAGGTTAAACAGTGATGAAACATCTCCAGACATGAACAGTGTTGAGGGACAGCTTTTTTTCTGATGATCATGGTGGATAAAAAAAACCAGTTTCTGTTTACACCCACAATTAAAACCTGCCTATATATTGGTTATAGAATTTCCTTCAGGGATTAATAAAGTATTTCAGATATATTACTGTTTTAGAGGGGCATTAATTCAACTTGATCATGACTTGAGAGGCTATTTTTTGTGTGCTGTTAAACTTGATAGTTTTCAATAAACATTGGCAGAACCTAGTATAATAATAACTGTAAAAGATTGAGGAGCTCTTCAGAAAGATGCAGCTCCCTGTAGGCCTGAGCATTCTCCATTGGTGTCAATGCCGTTGACAAAATGATAATACACTTCCACAGCACCACACTCTATATGCTACGGTAGAAATAACACCTCTCTAAAACTGGCAATTGATTTTGTAATCTAATTATAATGAATGCAATAGATTTGTGTTATCAGGGCAACATCTTAACATTGCTGCTCACCTCTACCTGAGCCTGTGTACTGTATGTGTGGCAGCAGTGCCACCTTCTGCTGAGCTCAGCATAGAGCACATTAGCAGTCTGTCATGCTGCTGCTGAGAGGATTACACTTTATATTTATTGTAGGCTACATGACAGGGCTGACCCGGAGAGGCTTGAGTATGGTGACACGACCTGCATGCAAATTATTCCCACTTAATAATTAAGAAATGCTAAATTAACAGATGCTTTTGATGTTACACGTTAAGAGGAAAAAGTCAGTCTTACATGGGTATTAGTTTAATATTACTGGTGAGCAGGAAAACTGTGTGAGACATGAACTTTACACGTGCACTGAAGCCACTGTTGCGCACACAACCGCAACATCTGCAGGGAAACAGCCAGCCATTTAATGTGAAACCAGAAAATGGGTTAAAAAAATCCGTTTTTGTCCCTCGCCTGCAGCACCCAGAAGTGAACAGCAGGCGACCCGGAAGGTTTGAAGTCCGACTGAGAGCGAGCAGAAAGAAGAGTCCAATCCTGTATAAAATATTTCTTCTCTCGCTGCTTCAGGTATGTTGGCCGCCCGATGCATAACCACTGCCTCCTTTTACTCTTTTTTCTGTAACATGCACATTTCCTGTGTCGCTTCGTCAACGTTTTCCTTTTTAAGTCTCGCAAAAGTTGCGCTATAAAAAGACTATTTGCTGCGCAGAGGTGTTTAATGATTTCGTTTCTTCTCTCGTGCAAACATGAGCTCTCATTACGCGCCAGTATTCACGTCGTCATTTGGATTTAAGGCTCAGCGGCTGCAGAGCTTTTAGCTTCAGCATCATTGTGGTAGGAAGTGTCAGGCTTTTTTTCTTCTAACGCCGGGCTATTCAAACCTGCAAATCAAAGTAAACAATCGTTCGTACGCCTTATGCAAATAAGCCACATCCCTACGCATCGCCGAAGCGGGGTTTTTTTTTTATAGCATCTGAAGAATCAGCTCCTTATAATATTCGGATCTGCAAAATATGGCGTCCACTGCTTATAAAAATAAGACAGGGCTGCCATTTTTGTTTTCCTTTTGTCTGACATTTTTTAATAAACTGTCTGAGAATGTGGGAGAGGCGGCGGACAGAGCGAGGCGCTGCGGAGGACAAGATGATGCTCTCATTTCACAGCTAGTTCACAGATCCGCTTTTCTTTCTTCTTTTTGGTTTCTTGTGGAGTTATAATTCTGCATCGCAGGAGCAGAAAGGGGGGAAAGTTAACCCTAACTTTTGTCTCAGACCTGGACTAGTGTTTCTTTCTGCTGGTGATCCAACAGTAATGATCCGTTTTCTGCTTTGTTACAGTAAAGCTAGAGTCTGCAGAAGGCGTGCTTCCTGCACATAACTGTGCAACTCTTGACCCTGAATGCTGACCATCAGTGTGATAACTGTACACATGATTATAGCGATCCTACTAGTATTCAGGAACGGAAGCATCGTCTATCCTCTCCTCTACCTTACAATAATGATAAAGGTTCTTACAGAATTCAAACTATGCAGCCAAAGTTGCTCTTACAGACTAATGCTACACTGCCACTTTCTAATATCTTATATGATGACGCCTGGATTCAGTGGCGGTTCTAGACCCCAGGTTAAAAATAGACAAAAATGATAGCAAAAAAAAAAAAAATATATATATATATATATATATCATGCCAAATAATAGCGCACATCATTAAATACCACAACCTAAAATTCCATGATTTATATTTGTTTCAGTAACAGTATTTAATACTAGATTGTGAGTCCGGTTGTTGAGTTAAATACATGTGTTATTAGGGGGGCTCTTCCTTTTGGAGGGGTGACCACAGTTTACAGCGGCACTGGCCCCTGTTGGCCCCTGCCTAAAACCGCCCTTGCCTGGCTTTTTGGTTAAATGATAATTGAATGTTTTATGGATCAGCTACGGGTGATAGAAGTGGGCTTATTGGAAAAAAAAGTAATTATTACCAAAGGATATTTTAGCCATCAAGTCTGTTATACATTTATAAGTGAACAGTTTCTGTTCCAAGTAAACGGGCAAACAAGTATTTAGAGTTTTTTTTTCACGATCCAGCTGACCAAAAGTTGTTCTTATGGGATTAAGTGAGCCACAAGAATCAGTGAGTGATTTTCAACAGAGCTACTAGGTTCACTTGTGAAAGGGCTCAAGAGTAAACTCAACATAACATCACAGGAAAATGAGACGCTTTTAGACTGCTTGTCAGACAAAACAATACATTGAAATATCACACCTTGTGCACTGGGATGTTTTAAATGTCAAAATATATTTAATAGAACGTAATAGATTATTCAGCTGTCTATTTACAACCCCCAGAGGAGTGGGTAGAACTCACTAGCATCAGAAATGCATGTTTTTTCATCCTAAATCTGCAACATTTAAATCTTTAGAATTCATTGAAACCCAGCTACCTAAGTGCCCACAGCGAAACAAAACAATTCTGGTCAAATGAGCACACATAGTTTTAAAATAAGTCCAGTTGCTGCAGATCTAGACCCTACAGGTTTTTGAGAAAATAGGACTCAGATTTACAAATGCATAGTAAGACCATAAGGTACTGCTCAGGAACTGTATGTAGGCTAATATAGAGTACCTCTCTGCCATTAATCATTTTCTGTGAACATTGTCAGATCCCAAACTGACACAAAGATGTCTAGCAGCAGGGAAACTTCTGATCCTGCTCCCTGGAGGCAGAGAGAGCCTCCAGGAAGTGAAACTGATCCCCACTGGCTGCATTGGCGAAATATTCTGTGGGGTTTACTGTACGCCTGCACCCCTGAACGTATCAACTTTGTTTCTCTTGGCTCGCAGGCGTGGACTGTGTTATGCTTCTGCTAAGCCAAACAGACTTAGGAATGGTGAAGTGTGCCAAAGCATGCAAAGTAAAATGTTTTATAAAAAGAAATTCAGAGAAGAGAAGGAAAGAAAGGCCTTTCAGCTCATAAATTCATGAAATAGCAACTCTCTCTGTTGTAAACATGACATTTCTATCCCATACAGCCTATATGCCAACCTTGTATTTTTTTGTCACAAATGTACTATACAATATAACTTTAAAAATCCAGTGGGCATCATCCTGTTCTCAGATAATCTTTGCTTATTATATTTATCTGGATTACTGACCTTGCTACGTCATTCAGGTCCTGCTTTGCTCCAACGCCTCTCCTGTTTCCCATCAGACTCTCTACCAGCCGGGGCCCCATATATGCCGAGCAGGAGACAGATTAGCATCTGAGCCACATCACTTGCAACGTTTCTGTTTTCTCAGATAATAACGGTTAAGTAGAGTTCCCTAACTAGCTGTCTTAATCATGTGAGGGCTTATCTCTCAGGCAACATGCCCATCACAAAGCCCTGTGGTTGCAAATCCCGAGAAAAAGCTGCAAGACTTCTGTGACACTTAACAAACTTCATCCTCTGTGAAGTGCGTGGTTTATAGCTTGGAGAAAGTGTCAAAACACTGAAGGTCTCCTCTCGTCTCTGAGAACACTTAATCACAAGACCTCGAACAAGTTGAACAGGCCGACAGTCAGCTGCTGTTCGGGTGGATTGCTGCGGACATAATTTTTTAACCACTATTTAGGTCTCTAACAGTAGATCTCCACATCATTTTACTGGAGGCAGCTTTTGGGAACATGTTTAAACCGCGCTTCCCAAACTAATTAAAACAACCCGAAAGATTCCAAGATGATAAAAAAAAAGAGGGGAAGTACAACTGCAACACCTTCCCCCCCTCCTATTTTTTGTTTAAATTATAACTATCAATGTTGAAGATTAAAGCAAGAAAAAATAATTGACTTACCTATCCAACAAATAAAAGTTCTCACGTCAGAAGTAAAGAAATAAATAATAAATATCCTTAAGGGAACCTCTACGTTCAAAGTCTGACCAGCATGTACTCGATACACACTCTGACCATGTCTGTGATAGATGGTTAGATGAAGAAGCAGCTCTTACCTGATTTATGACCCTATTGATTTATTTCAGGATGGCTGAACCTCGCTTTAACAATCCCTATTTCTGGCCTCCGCCTCCTGCCATGCCCAGCCAGGTAAGTGACTCTGGTATTCTCTTGTATTTTACACACACATTCACTTCAGGTAGGTGAGGTTAAAGTGATTTTATAAGGAAAGTTTTTTTTTTTTTTTGGTGTTTCCTTTAGATTATTTTTGAATGATGTTGAGTTTAAAGGACTAATTGGAATTTTTGGAGCTTTATTTACCAGCTAAGAGTTGGCTGAGAAGATTAATACCACTTCTTTCTGTCTTTTTTTTTTAAATATGAAGCTACACACAGAATCAAAATATAACAAAATAGATAACACAACTATTTATTGTCACTAATTTTTCAAAAAAATACTTCTGTTTTGGTTTAACAAAAAATGTGTTGTGTAGTTTTGAAGGTTCAGACATGATTCTAGGCAGATCTTTTTTTTTTACCTTTGTGCAAAGCTACGCTAGCACTTTACCCCTGATTCCAGTCTTTGTGCTAAGCTAGGCTAACTGACATTAAGGACCTGAGGGGTATATATATATTTAATGGGTATAATGTAATAATGAATCAGAAAATGTAGTTCATTAGCACACATGTCCTAAAGGCCAATAATAGGGGGTGAAGACCACAACTACGTCAGCAACGCACATTTATCCAACATGTTAAGTAAACAGGCTCAAGTTCACTTTCTTTGTCACTGATTTACACAAAAGAATGTATAAAATATCAATCAACATGTATCACTCCTCTGAAAGTTGTCTGCATTTCCCCCCTTATTTACTGTTTTACAAATTTGATTAATACATGTATATTTTATTTCTGCTAGAGGCTAAACTCATAACTTGTGATTAGGGGTTTAAAATAAGACATTATTTTTGTTTTAAAAGGTAAAACAGGTTGAGAATCACTGGTTTAATTCAGCCATTATACATGTATTACATTCACAGTGATTGTCTTGGCTACAATGTCACATATCAGCCACTAGAGGGCACCATCACCTCATAAAATGACACTGACTAAACTGATGTCGTTTCCCGCCTATCAGCTGGATAACCTAGTCTTGATCAATAAAATCAAGGAGCAGCTGATGGCAGAGAAGATCAGAGGGCCACATCTGCCTTCTGCCTCAGCCCCCTCCTCCCAGCAGCCCTTACTACACAGCCAGGTGGACAGCGGCCAGCACGGGATGTCCAAAGCTCAGCAGATGCCTGTTCTCCATAGCCCGTCTCAGCCTGACATCGCCCTGCACGCACGCCCCGCCTCCAGCTCCGTCACAGGTATGGTTGACTCCTCAGCGACCTCCACTGACTTCACTTTATACTTATCCTGCCAAAGCGTTAAGAATCAGCATTTCTCATGTTACCAAGTTTGGTTCTTTTTGCTTTTGCACTGACCTTAATGTAATGTTTGGGACTTCTTTATCAGATCTAAAAAACATACTTCAGTAGTTAACATTCATGGTACAGTATGATCAGCAATGCAGAAGCTCTGTTTCTCGCGCTCCAAATGGGCTTTGGTGGCCTCTGAGGCCTAATGACATCCTTATTTCTTGTCATCTTTTTTCTAGAGCCTTTCTAATGCAGGTACCAATTACTTTAAACACTTCAAAATAGACATTTGTAGTTGAATCTTCACTATATCTGTTACATTTTTAGCACAGACCTGCCCCACAAAAAGTGCGGTAGACAAACACAAATGAGTTGGTCATGCATTTAATTATTTACCATGAAAAAAATATTTTGTCACATACATCAAATGTGCAAGCTCATTTTAACAAACAACAAGAAGGATCAATAGATCAAAGGTGAACAGGAAGTTGGTGGCATAGGTGGTGGTGGGAACACACAGGGTGCGTTCGAATTGTCATTTTTGCTTAGGAAGGTTCCTAACTGAGTGAAATGACCCAGAAGCATTTAAGTGGCGGCCATGATAATTCTCTAAAAGTTAAGGAAAGGTGCGTCAATGCTTCCTTTATAACCTCCTTTAGCATAGGATACACTGGACCATCCTTTACGAAAGGAGATGAGATATGCTGCCCCACAAATCCCTGCGGCCGCAACATTTATCCGACCGTTCACGAACATTAACGATGATCGTAAAGTGACACAGATCATGTAAGGGATAAAAAGAGACATTTTTATCCAGATGATGTTTTATTGAACATATTTCATTCACTTAAGAATGCTTTGTGCAGTTGTACATTTGTATGCTTAAAACATTATGTGTA
The DNA here is from genome assembly GCF_963584025.1 of Labrus mixtus. NCBI lineage: Eukaryota > Metazoa > Chordata > Actinopteri > Labriformes > Labridae > Labrus > Labrus mixtus. The sequence goes on along the minus strand of NC_083618.1, from coordinate 13,363,523 downwards.
GGTTATATCTTACATAAATGTAACAATTAATTTCATACAATCATATTTATTTTGATGTTGATTTCTGAGTGGACAGGAAGGTGATGGTTTCACTTTTCTTACTTGTAGCCTGGTATTCTATATTGCTTTTATTTCAATCCCAACCTTGTAGTGATTAGGATTATTTCACCGGTAAGAAGGCACAGGGGAGTTGCAAGTTTTTTAGATGCGTAGTTAGTTTAGTAGTTCATTTTCAGAACATTGTAGTTTCAACACGGCGGACCCACGTCATTAACCTCCGCCGGCCCGTCGCATTTTAATGACGTCTCCTAGTGGAAATGTGGTCGGATTGTCAGAGCAACGCGATCGCCTTTCCCTAAGTCCTTCATGAATTCTCCTAACATCTTTCCTTAACCTCGTGACGTTTTCCCCGGGGGTTAAGGTAAAGTGGATAGTGAAAGGAGATAGGAGGGACAATTCCAACGCACCCACAGTTCTTAACGTTCACTAACGTACACAAACAGTTATGATCTCTGCAACAATCATTCCTCCTATCATACCATCATCACAGTTTGTCTGCTTCATCTTTTACAAGTAACCAGAACTTCCCCCAAAGTAGTTACATTTTGGACATTTGTTTATTTTTTGAGCTTTCGATACACCTATGGAAGTGACTAAAAGTATGGTTAGAACATTGGGACATTAGATAGTCACTACAAAGACTATATGATGAACTTAGTGAATATGTATTTCATCCAGAGTCTTTACACCAACTATATACTGTATGTCAAAAATAAAGACATTGTTGATCAGGATAATTAAACTTTTTTTTTTTTCTTTATGTAAATTTCTTTTTTTTTTTTTGTTTTTTTTAGGTCGTATTCTGGGGGATGTCAATTTGAATCTAGATGATAAGGCAGCTATCAAAGCCAGAGGATTATGGGAAGACTGGCATCTGCGTCAACTGATCGACCATCCCGCCAGGACGAACCATGTCTCAGGTAACACGCAGAGCACAGAGCTGTCAGTGTGGGCGAGCTCCCTGTTTTTACAGAAACAAAGAAGAGAGGAGACTTTGTGTGCACCATGTGGGACTCCTTCATGCTCATAGCTCATTTCATTTACACCGTGCCTTTTTAAAAAATTCATGCTGTAATATTTTCAACTTAAACACAGTTTCAAGTTTTTGCTGAACTCTGTGGTTACACAAGGTTAGTCACAAGGAATTGTTTTCGTAGTGATGATGTTTGAAGATCAGTCAGGTGCATCCAAGCAGGTCACAGATTTAAAGATTAAACAGCCGGATATTTGTGTATCATTAGATTTTTTGGGATTTCGAAAAAGTACCACTAATCTTAAACTTAAGAATCAGACACAAATGTCTTTTCTGTTTTTAACTGCTTTCAATGTGTTATACAGATAAAGACATACCAGAAAAGCTTAGGTCAACAACTTAAGGTAGAGAGACAGGTCTTTTTAATAAAAATGTGCCAAACAAAAAAATCGTAAAAACAAACGCTGTATGCAAGAGTACAAAGGACTAACAACATAAATCAAATGATTTCTTCTATTCATCCATCCTTCCATTATCTTAGCATATCTGAGGTTGGGTCGCAGTGTCAGCAGGCTTACTAAGTCGCCCCAGACGTCCCTCTCCCCAGCAATGTTTTCTAGCTCCTCCTGGGGGATCCTGAGGCGTCTGCAGGCCATAGGGGATATATAATCCCTCGAGTGAGCTCTGGGTCTACCACAGGGTCTCCTTCTGGTTGGACATGACCTCCGTAGAGAGGGCAACCAGGAGGCATCCTAGTCAGAGGTCGAACTACCTCAACTGGCTCTTTTCAATAAACTCTCTCCGAATTTCCAAGCTCCTTACCCTGTTTGTAAGGCTGAGCCCAGAGGAATCTAATTTAAGCCGTTTGTATCTGCGATCTCATTCTTTTGGTCACTTCCCAAAGCCCATGACCTCAGGTGAGGGTTCGAATGTAGATGGACTGGTAAATCGAAAGGTGAATGCGGCTCAGCTCCCTCTTCAACACGACGATCAGGCACAATGCCAGAGTTATGCCGACACACTGCAGACACACTGCCCACATCTGTCTGCCAATCTCACAATCGATGTTACCCTAACTCATGAACTGTCTGAGACAGTGCCTTTATGTTAATGTCAATTTTGAACCTTACAATTGTATTGTTTCCACAAATCTTTGTCTTCACTTTTTACCTGCTAGGTGTGGCGCTGGCGTCCAGAACAGGCAACCTCAACACCTCAGAGATCATCACCCCTACCACCCCCACCTCAAGCAGCCACAGTCGGCTGGGCGGAGCCCCCACACCTCACCTCATCTCAGGGTTAGCCTGCAGCCACGGCATGGAGCCTGGAAAAAACAACGGAGGCCTGGTGGGACTCCTCGGCCCTCCTCCAAAGGAGGAACGAGGGAGAAAGAAGATTAAAGCAGAGAACGGGTCTTCACTGTTGGTGGTGCCCTACCCGATACTAGCCTCAGGCCACGACCAGTCCTGTGTCTCCATCACCACCAAAGAAGGGAAAACCTACAGGTTTGGAAACACACGTCTATAATTGTGGCTGTTCTCTATCCTAAAACACAATGGAACTTAAAAGCTTTATTATATATTAGTAAAGTGCTTCTGACTCGTGGCACACAATAGTTTACAATTTCTTGAGTTCTCCTAAAAAAGCAGGAAGAATCAATTAAACTATTCAACATTTATACAATCTTCTTTATTTTGTCTGTCTATTTCAGTTTCTGGAAAGCAGGAGTACAGCTGTTGCCTTTAAAATATATATTTTTTTAAGTTTTGTATTGAATTAATTTCTGGTTTTATAATACTAATGGTTAAATGCTGGTGTCCTGTGAATTCGTTGTAGTGTTATATCCCCTGGAAAATGACTATGTGTCTCTACAGGGTCTGTCAGAGAGATCTTTAGTGTCTATGAGCTTATTGTTTCAGGTTTTTAGGCTCCAACTTCACTCTTTTTGCTCGCTATCCATGTGGTTGTTTTTGGTTGCATCTGTCGCATGTTTTCTTCTCGAAAAACAAGAATAGAAAAATCAAAACCCAGCGTACTCTTCCTGCTTGCCAACCGTGAACAGAAACAGTGAATGACTAACCGCAGAGTGAGGTTTTAGGAGCTACAGAGGAGCCAGATGCTTCCCCCAGAAACCAGCAAAGACAGAGCTAACAGATAGCAAATATTGGACTTACATTAACCAACTGGAGAACAAACACAACTTCAGATTCATTGATTCAATGGCGTCTCCAACCTGCAAGTTGACCATTAAAGGCCAATTTAACTTTATGTTCATTTCTGGAATGGTGATGTTATTTTATCTACCTTTACTGTGCGAACATTTTTAATTGTATTTTTGAGCTATTTCACATTGTAACCTACATTCTTGATATGTTGAAAGCAAAGTGCTTAAAGGGGAAATCTAGAGTTTCAGTCAGTCAGCACCAAAAGTTGTTAAAAGCAGGGCTTCTCTTAGGCTTGCTCAACTATGCAGCTGCGAGAAAAAATATGCAATTCAGCAGAAAGAAGCATAAGGAAATCAAATGTTTCTTCATCGTCTTGTCTAACTGTGTGTTCTCTTTATATGCGTCTTCCCTCTGCTCTCAGGTGTAAAATGTGTCCGCTGACCTTCTTCTCCAAGTCAGACATGCAGATTCACTCTAAAACCCACACCGAGGCGAAGGCTCACAAGTGTCCTCACTGCACCAAATCCTTCGCTAACGCATCTTACCTGGCCCAGCACCTGCGCATACACCTTGGCCTCAAACCTTACCGCTGCTCGTACTGCGAGAGGTGTTTCCGACAGCTCTCCCATCTGCAGCAGCACACCAGGTCTAATCCCTTCACTCATCACAGCGCTTACATGACATTTCTTATTTGTTCAAACTGTGACAAGCCTTAGATGTAGGACATAGCATTCTTTATAGTCATACCTGAAGCAGCCATTCATATGATTTTGCCATATTCTGTATTTATTTCATTTTTCAAGATGTTCATAATCGACATTTCATTTTTCTAAAACAGTGAAATTCCTCAGTTTCATTTCATATGTTGTCTTTGTAATTATAATAATTGGGTTCTAATGTTTTGAAAATCATCATTCTGTTTTTATTTACATTTCACACACCAAACTAACTTTTTTGGAATAGTGTATGTATAAATATCAAATTTGTTAAATGTGATTAATCACAATTAATCATAGGCTTTAAAAAAAACCAAATTGTACTGTCTAAGCTGAGAGTACTTTACTCACTGTTTGAAATCAACCCTGCTTTTATTTTGAAACAAAGCAAAGGCTTTCTGGTAAATCAATATCTATATATAGATGTTTTTTTGTAGGTTAACTGAGCTGAGCCTTTTACATAGCATATCTGATATATCAGTAGGAGCAAATGTTTGAGGTTGTTAGTTAGGTGCCAGTGTTATGACAGTAACCATCATCATTTCAGCACACCTTGTTATCTCTTCATCTCTTCATGCAGCCAGCTGTAGGCACGCAACTGATTCCAACCGCGTTAAAAAAAAAGAGAAAGTCAAATGACTATCAGATTGCGAAACTGGAAGCAAACATCTCGATAATTTGACAAAGCAGATCTTTTATTGAGCAAGAGAATCATTTTGTCACTTTTCGAGCTCTTTAATAATGTTTTCTGCTTCGGTTACTCTATCAGCTGTAGTTATTTTAAACAATGCTGCTGTCACGGTGCCATTTAAGCCACACAAACAACAGTATTTGTTTTGTTTTATTTCAGAATCCACACAGGAGAACGCCCTTATAAATGTGCCCATCCTGGATGTGAAAAAGCTTTTACTCAGTTGTCTAATCTGCAGGTAAACATTGACTCCTTTTCCAACTCAATCCTTCTCTGCTAGATTGGATTTCTTGACTTAAGTTTTTCTGGGTTTTTTGTCTTCTAGTCTCACCAGCGGCAGCACAACAAGGACAAGCCCTTCAAATGTTCCAACTGTTACCGTGCCTACTCAGACTCTGCCTCGCTGCAGATCCACCTGTCTGCACATGCCATCAAAAACGCCAAGGCCTACTGCTGCAGCATGTGCGGCCGGGCATACACCTCAGTGAGTGAGAAATCACAGTCAAGCAAAAAAAATTAAAATAAATTAAAATCTGAGCAAACTGCAGCAGGATGTCTAACTTTTTTGTTGTTTTTTTTTTCTCACCAGGAGACATACCTTATGAAGCACATGTCCAAACACACACTGGTGGAACATGTTGTGTCCCATCACTCCCCTCTGCACAGGACAGAGTCTCCCACCATCCCTATAAGGATCTCTCTCATCTGAGCTCCTCATTTGAAACGATCCCTGTGATATCTGTGCTCCTTTGACGGACTTTGAACCCACAGACATGAACCTTTAAGTGTGCCAGATTGTTCAAGCATCTTGTGAAGAGGTGCTCATGTCATGAGTATTTCCTCTGTTTCTTTCTTGCTGACCAGAAAGTATTACCGGGGACATCCAAAGATGACTTTTCAGCACTTTCAGGCCTGGAAGGAAAGACAGGCCTTAAAATGTCTTTTTCTACGTGACTTCACAGGAAGAAAAAAAAAAAAAAAGTATCGCTCTGGGCAGCTACATGGAAAATCTTTTCAAACTTATTTTGTGTTAAAACGGATTAACTTGTTTTTAATATGTTTTTTTTTCTTCAGTTAAGTCTTTGCAAAAAAAAAAAAAAAAGAAAAAAAAAAAGCTTCAGAGATGGTCTTCCGTTAGCTGGGCTACCGAGTGAACATAAAGGTGAATGCTTATATAAAGTTAAGTCATGTAAATCGTGCTACTCTATGTCTGTGTTTGCAATGTTTCACCAGTTATGTGGCTATAATGCACACATAAATAATGAGTCAACATTTTTGTTACTGTCATTCTCACCAAGTTTCCAGCATCCCCCTGACCTCACAATGAAGATGCATCCACCTATTTTCTTTTACAATATGTTTCCCTGTTTTGAATTATTCTCAAGTATTTCTCAAAATAAACCCTGACCTATTGATACTGTTATAAAAAGTGTTTTTATAAAAAGAAATCCTCACCGAAAATCTAAATTGAGTGAGATTCTTCTTTCGTGTACTTGAAGTAAAGAAAGACATTCAACAATATGTTTTTGTAATATTCACTTAAAATCCCAAAATATAATGTATTTACAAATTCTCCAGTGTTCTTTTTTTTTTTTTTTTGATTATTCTGAAATAGTTTGTTTTGGTCTCTACTGCACCTGTGCAAATAAATATTCATAAGACTGACATTTAAGAGTCACTGAGCCGCACAAACAGATGTGTTACCTTTCTGGAAATCTTCATGGGTTTTGGCTTTTCACCATTAATGTCTTAACTGAACAATCATGCTTCTTTAAATATGTCCATTTTCCTTTTGTTTTCTGAGTGAACACTTGCCATTATATGCATTTAAGCCTTAACTTTGTTACAACTCTTGGGTCCAGGTAGTTTTGTTAGCACTTTTCAGTTGCCCTTGATGTTATTATAGCATGATATATATCCTGTAAATAAACTATGTTAGCTGTTGAACTGTTTTATAATAAATAATTCTATTATTACAAGAAAATTAGAAAAGCTTTGTATGTGTCAAAATTCGCTAAAAAATAATGCCGATAAATACTTGTGAATTACTTGGAGGATTTAGATGGAACAAGTCCTCCATATTCAGGTTTTCTTAATGAAATGATTGGCTACAAAACAAGATGTGTTTCAAAGCTGCGTGGACATGACTCTTCTTTATTGTAGACAAATGTTATTGAGATTAATGTTTCAGTGATCTGAAGTGAAGATGAATATCATCAGAGCTAGACAAACCGCATTTTAAAAGAGTCAAAACTGAATGTTTGAGATTAAACATGTTAGAGCCAGGAAGTTGGGAATTATTCACAGGCTATAACACAAAGTCACCTTCACCTTCAACAGACTGCATTTTAATGTACAGAGGCCAAAAGTAGCATGACTCAAAACAATAAAGTCACATGCAGTAAAAGATACACAAGGACAATTTACATTATGAGTGGGGAAACTTGAGTTGAGTTTTAATAATATAAGTATATCATTTTATCAATCAATTTTCATTCGTATAGTGCCAATTCAAATCAAAAGTTATCTCATGAAGAATCATGAAGATGTACAGAAAGTGACATGCAGTAATACGATGTGAATGCAAAGAGAGTGTGCTAAGCCTGTAGCAGCATAGGAGCTGGTCCATACCTAAACCAGCTCTAACTATATACGATTCATCAAAAAAAGGAAAGTTTTAAGGCTACTATTAAAAATACAGAGTGTGTCTGCCTCCCTGACCCTGACTGGTAGATGATTCCAAAGAAGAAGGGCCTGATAACTGAAGGCTCTACCTCCCGTAGTATATTTGGGGGCGGCAGTAGCTCAGTCCGAAGGGACTTGGGTTGGGAACCGGAGGGTCGCCGGTCCCGGTGCGGACCAAATCTGGAAGTTGGTCTGGTAGGTGGAGCGGTGCAAGGGCACTTCCTGAGCACTGATCAAGGTGCCCTTGAAGTCTCAAAGATTTGAGACTGTAGGTACCACGAGCAGGCCTGCATTCTGGGTGTGCTATGAGCTCTTTAAGATAAGATAGTGCCTGGCAATGAAGAGCTTTGTAAGTGAGAAGAAGGGTTTAAAAGCCAGTGCAGAGAAGTCAATACAGGAGTAATGTGGTCTCATTTCCCGGCGCAGTCTAGGCCTGTGAAGGCTGTTTCGTCATGAGCCGGGGATCCGGCCGAAGATTTCTGCCTTTTAATAATTTTTCTTACCACTGTAACTTTTGCTGCTTTGCTAAAGTGCTCATGATGGATAGGCCGGATCTTTGTAATATAACAATGAGTAAGGTCTTTTACCTGCTTTGTGTAAAGTATCTCGAGATAACACTTGTTATGAGTTGACGCTATACAAATAAAAATTGATTGATTGATTGAATTGATTGATTTCCTTTGTAGTCAGTAAACAAGCTGCAGCCCTTTACACCAGCTCAACAATCAATAAAAATGACTTGCTCATTTTTACGTTTTGTCATTTGTGCGGTTAGTTATTCCACACTCGTGTATTCATTTGAATTGACTAAAATAAAGATATCAAGATTTTTTATTATCAATCTGTGAGGGCACGCACTCTTTCTGTTCTGAGAGTGGTGAGAGAATCAACTCAGTCAGGTTTGTTTGTGTCACTGATTGGCTTTGATTAAGGCCAAGTGTGGGGAGCTTTTATACTCTGAATCTCTAGTGTTCTGTACTAACTTATTATCTCACCTTCAGAGGCAGAGAGGACAATTTTGGTTTTGAGTCAGCAGTGGTTTAGTCAATCAGTTTCAGTACATTATTTAGTTTAGGAAGCTTGTTGTGGCTCTATACATTTTCGTTGTTTTTCCCCCTTTCCAATCTATCACTTGCGATTTTGTGGTTATCCTTCTGGGATAACTTTGAGACACCCCGGGGGTCCGCACCTGCATCCCAATCCACCGCCCCCCCCCTTCCTGACACAAATGTAGCATTGAGAAAGGACCCACTGATAAACCACCAAAAACTATAAGCTGAATCGACAATCCCAGATCTGATCAGTCCTTCTCTTTCACAAACCCAAAAATGAGGGTAAAGACAATACAAAAATAAAAAACCTAATCAATGAAATGAGAGATAGGCTACAGGAGTTTTTATACCACACATAATACAAGAAAACAAACAGCTTATAATTGATGGCACAATTCCCCCGACTGAAATTCCACTATTTGAAAGCACTTTATTCGCTTTTGATAACGTGCAAATTTCATTATAAATCATTATGAAACAAATAAATGATTGTTCAAGCTAGCTTTCTAGGACTGCTGAGGATCATTCTGAGGATGATGTGTGGTTTCATTTCCTTGATGTATTTTTCATTGTTCCATTTATCATTTTGAAAGTCCATTAGCAGTCTAAAATTGACACTTCCTCCAATTTGATCCAGCACAGTGACATTGGTACGAGGAAAGAAACGGAAGACTTTTCAACTCAATCTGATCTTAAACTTTTTTACCTTGTTTTGTGCATTTTTTTCCCGAATGACAGACTTGCTGTTAAAAAAAAAGAAAGAAAATCAAATCAGAAGCAAAAAAAATTGTGAGCACAGATTGGATTGCTATTGATCAGATATCAGTTTGGATTTTGCAGATGTGGTGACTTAAGAACCGTGTATGATTTTTTTGGTAGCCTATACAGACACGATGACATCTGACTGCTGGTACCTCCTCGTCTGACGAGTGCTGTCCAATACTAGCACGTACAGGAAATCCAAAAAAAAAAAAGAGACTGTGAAAGAGAATGCTGTTGTAAGTGGCGGTCAGTTTTTTTTATTTTTACAAATCTACTGTTGGCTCTGGTTGAGCAGCTTTTTCTACCTTGGTGCAGTAGAGGTCCATATTTGTGCCAACATAGAGCAAATAATGCACGCGCTTCCTACCTTCAAAAGCCTTTGAAAGGAGCCGCTGCCGTTTCCCTCAGGCTACTCTAACTCAAACAGAGTAATGCGGTCAACCCCATAGCCAAATACAGAAAAAAATATTTGCATGTGTAACACCTGCCCTGGTGGGGTATACTCAAACTTTGCAAGGTCCCCTAAAAGGGGTAAAATAAATGACCAGTCAAAAATGAAACACAGAAACAGATTTAAAGAGAAAAGTTGCCAAGGTTTATTAAATTAACTAACATAAAATTCATGAGTCACTATATGATAATCGGCGCAGCTTTCAATGTCTTACGGGCGGAAGTATGGCTTGGGCAGGTATTTTGATGCTTTACTGAGGAGGAATTCAGTGTCACACTTCTACAGTAAGGGAGTAAAAAGACTCCTTGTCACACAATATCACTGCAACTTCAACTATATTCACACTATTGGCATGCAACAGACTTGTGGCGTTACCACACTCAAATCGGATCCTCCGTCAGCTCGCAACCAAAATGACCTTGACCCTCCCCGATGGTCCGCCCTGACGCTGCGCTGGGGAAGTGGTGACAATTAAACAAACAAGACGAAAAAAACAAAAAAATAAACTAGTCCGCCTACCGAGGCAACCCCAGAGATCTTTTGCCTCAAATACCGGCTCATATGCCAGGCGGACTAGAAACAAAATACTGAAACAAAAATCAACACAGAAGAAAACAAAAAACTACGGTGGCCCTGAAGTGCAAAACACAACGACAAATAAGAAAACACAACAACAAATAAAAAAACACAACGACAAATAAAAAACCACAACAACAAATCACAAAACACAATGACATTAACTTAAACAGACAAGGTAGGTACCTGCAGTCGACAAGGATCGTCGCTGATTGGACGAACGCAATGTCCGTCTTTTTAACCGGAAGCATGCTGTTATCAAACTTAGTCTCTACTCTCAGAATATTTTGATGCAGGCCATACATACGAGGTGGTATTGGATATGCTGTCAACCTTTCACAACATTCAAATATCCGTACGCTTAAAGACACGGTTTGTACGACGGAACTATTCTCCACTAGCCGAGGTGAGACGTGCCATTCAGACTGAGCTGCAGGGCAACTCTTCGGCTATCGGACTATGTGGCAAGTTCTTCAAGAAAAACACAAACTACGTGTGAAACGACAAGTAATAATGAGCTTGTTGAAACAACTAAATCCACATGGGACGGCTTTGAGAACACGCCGGAGGTTTACAAGATGCACGTACCATTCCATGAGTCCGAACTACATATGGCACGCTATGCTATGACAAACTGAAACCCTTTGGATCGGCCCTCTCAGGATGTATACATGGCTTTTCGAGAAGAATGATGTTCCTTGTTTGTGGAACTACTAACAACAACCCATCTGTCATCGCGCACAATTATATATTAAAAGTGTTGGTGCCTTTTCATAATTCTATAATTGTCTGAATTTGCAGGTTTGATTCAAGGGACTGTGGATTTGCTGTTGAAGACAGGGAACTAAACAGGCTGTGGAACAAAATGGATTACAGCAGCCACAAAATAGCTGGGCTATAGATATGGACTATACTGAAGCCCTTACCACATATTCCATGTTACAGTAAACCTATAGCTGAGAAAAAATGTTTCTGCTTTAGCAGGAGATGGCTTTACATTACATACATTACTGATTGGACTGTAGGTGCTTATATTTTGGGAACTACTGAGTCTTAAATGTGAACTGACATACAAGTGGCATAAAGGGTTTTAATTGTTAATAAAAGGACGATCTACCAAAATTTTCAAATGTGGTCCTTTCAATTTTCAGGTTTGGTAACTGGAATTCTTGCAAGCACAAAATATTTTATTCTGTGTGAACTGATAACACTATTTACACTAGGCCTACATGTAGAATGCCATGTTAACAGCAGATACTGTGCATTAATGCTACAGAAGTCACAAGCTAAATAATTCACAACAAATTACACAATTGACATCTGTACACACCAGTATTTTACCCTCATAAAGTGTTGTTTTATTTATTGAAAACCAACATATGTAAATGCAGAATACATCATATTTGTTAGTAAATACACTGTCATAGCAATTTTTCGAATGAGAGTAAGCCATGAAAACAAAGAAACAGCAAAATAAAAAACAAGGCGCTAAAATCAGGACAAGAACCGTGAACCATCTCCAAGGTTTGAAAACATGTAAATACATTAACAGACCTTGGGCCCATTTCTGAAAGAAGGTTTTGTGTAAACTCTGAGTCAGTTAATCCTGAAAGGAGGGAAACTCAGGGTATTCCGTTTCAGAAGAGGAGGTCACTCAAACCCGAGAAAGAGGGATAACTCCAGCCCATTTCAGAGGGAGAGGTTACTTTACCGCTGAGTCAGTTACTATGGTAACTGAGTCTGTGACTGAGTCCGAGTTTCTCTAGGTCTCCTCCCTCTTTCAGAGCCAGGAACGCCGTTTCATGTCTTCATTCTTTCATTCAGTGTGTTAGTGAAGATTCACCGTTTGTCTGAATAAAAATCCAGGTTGTTTTAATATGATATGTTAGGATGGCAATAGCCTACTACAGCATATAAAAGGAACTATTTTATCGAACATGGCATGTCTTTAAGTCTGTATAAAGGGGCTGCATCACCCTGTAGGGAATTAAAGTCTGGGCTACATTAACGTTGGGAGATGTTAATTTAATAGGGTTAATTTATAAACTAAACAGGATAAAGGTGAGAGGAAATTTAGCCTATGTGTGTGAATACAGCTTTATGTTGAGGATAAAGTTAATGCACATTCAAATAAACTCTGAATGAAGTTAACTACAAATCTATATGAGCCTATTATGTTACTATATTTTATTTTGAGCTGTTTAAAAGTTGATTTTCTTCTGCTGGATTGCATCTTAATGAAAATAAATTGTATAGGTTTAATAGCCTACCATTCCATCAGTTTTGACCTGCAATATTTTAATTCTGATTAAATTAATAGACTTTACGTGCTGACGTGAACAGTTGTTTTCTCTTACACTACTCTTCTCTCCTTTGCTGCTACACTGCAGCAGTTTTACTTTTTTTCCTTAAAACCTGTTCATATTCTCCGTAGCCTGTGGCTACATGAAGGTATTGATGTATTTTGAGATGGTTAAAGTAGGAGAATCTCTTTTTTGTCACCTGCTGCCATGGTGAATCGTAGTATCGGGGCTCCATTCATGTGGGCTTTTTATCGTTGGGGTGCACACACTGAAACACCGAGTGGACCTACTCAGAGACTAATTCAAATCTGCTGATCTGGAACCGAAAACTCAAGAGTTTTGTAGACTGAGGGTTTGTACAACCTTCTTTCAGAAACGGGCCCGCGGTCTGTAAGTGACTGCCTCAGAGTCAAACAATGTTTATCAGCAGTCACAGGGGATAATACAATCACTCTTAATGGATGTAAAATCTCGTACCCTCTTGCCACAACCACTGTACAAAACCCACACAGTGGCCTTCACTTATCAATCTGGTGTAGAAACCAGTGCAGATGTGGGTTTAGAAATCATCGTATGACATGGTCCACGTGGGACCGTGCGTATCTGGCTGATCACAGCGTACACAAGACCGGGTGTTGATAAGTGTGGCGGCTGGAAACGATCGTCATTTAAACACCACGCCCCTATTTATTCACGGTTCAGCTGTCCTCGCCCCCAGAGTTTACGGCATGGAGATACTTAATATGCAATTTACTGAAAGCAGCCTCTCTAATCTTTAAAGTAAATCGATTAAACAAACAAAAATTAATCAAATAAAACACACAACTAATGAAATCACCTGACAGCTCGCGATGCTCAACATTATTTAAAAAGCGATGTAGTCTACAGAGATCGTTTGAGGTGGTGCGTAATCTAAAATACACTTTAGATATCTTATCTAACAGTGAATCTGTGAACCTCTATCTATCCGTCTTAACAAGCACTGTTATAGTATGATCTAATTATTCTCCGACACAGACAGATTCGCTGCACCGCAAGTCCACACTGAGTTGAAAACGTGCGTACACGAGCGGAGACCTGGCGTGGGACGTCCAAATTGATAAATGCCGAACTTTGCGTGGAAATGACCGCACACCCATTTTTCTGCCGTAGGCCGACGTACGTTTGATAAGTGAGGGCCAGTAAGAGCAGCAGAGGAAATCTGCCAGGCTAAAACAAAGAAAATAGAAGCATTAGTTGGTCACCTTAATACATTTCCCTAATCTCACAATAAACATAATACAAAACCATTATCCTCAACATGAATTACGCAGTGGCCATAGACAAAAAAAAAATACATATCTCTGTGCGTACCTGGTGTGCTGGGCCCAAACCTTCCCAGCAACCCCTACTGGTATTAATACCTTCTCTTTATAAAACATTTTAAAAAACGAAGCATGTTTCCTTACCAGTTTTCGCAGACGCAAACAAACAAAACAGCCGGCATGGATGAGGGTGTGCACCGTCCCTCTCCTTCCGGCTGGGAACCAAAACACCGCCTCTCTGTTCTTACCCCTCTTTATACCCTCGCGGAGAATAGGAGCGTCTCTGGTGCCACCGGCTATATTTTTCGTCCAGCTGGATGTCTACGGGACTCACAGGTAGGTTATTTACACTTTGAAATGTCTCTTTGCGGATAAGAAGTCTATTTTGTTTAATGGACAAAATATTAATTAGACTGTCTAGTCTTTATGAAACTCATTTTGCAGCACATTGTGCCCCGTTAATCTTTTTAGACATTTAAAAAACATTTTTTTTTATTACATATCATGTGACAACTTTGATTTTACTGTCCTACTTTTCCGCCAACATCATCAGGACTTGAGAGACGTTTGAGATAAGTGATAGAAAATAAAAATAAAAGCTTAGAGCGTTTTAGTCCGCTCGGTCTCACTCAGTAACTCGTGCTTCATCATTCTCCGGAAACATCAACAAAGTTTTACATTTTTACACTTGTGCGCAAAAATTGTTTTGTTTTTTTTGTTTTGGTGGTCTGCTTTATTGATGTCCTTTAAAAAGTGTTTTACTTTATTTTAGATTTCGTCACAAGGGTGTTACACATCCGGAAGAAATAAGTAGACCTATAGCCTAAAGGAAGAAGTATTTTTTTAATATCTTAATATTTAAATGACAAAAAATCCTTAGTTTTCATTAGGCTAAGTAATTGCTAATACACTAGAATCTATCTTCATCTATCAGTTCTGATTCACTCTCATTCTTCTTTCTTGTCACTTGTTCTTGGACCAGGAATTGTCTAATTATAGAATTCAATTGTTTCAACCTTTTTCTCACATCAAAAAATTAAATTCTAAAAACTGTTTAACGAAAAGCCCAACCAACCTGCTGAAATCTTATCTTCAAACACTAAATACTCATCACACTAACATGGGAACACTTATTCACATGCTCAGTCATCAGAGTAGCGACACATCATATAGACGTAGGATGAATTAGCCTAATGTGGGACAATTTTTGCATTTAAGACTTCTGGGATGTATTGCAACATGAAGCTATACATTAAATCCACACCCAGTACCACTCTGAAATTCCCTGGATGTCCCCTAATCAAACCCAAAGTGAAAATCCAGTTATCACACTCATTAAAGAAATAGTAGACATATCAGTCTTAGTGCCAAATTGTCTCTGACAATCTGCATTTCCTAATGTGGGACAGTGCTGTTCTAAATGTGGGACACTGAAAAGTCTATGTTAAAAGCCCTAAATCACCTTAATTCTAGTATGAAAACCTCTCAAGTCTGTCACACTCAAGTCTAAAATGTGCAATCCAATGTTCTGTAATTTTACCACTTACAATGTTATTGGTGTTACAAAACACTAAAAAAGGACAATAATAGTTTGATGCATTTAGTAGAAAGACAATAGGCTATTATATCACCATATCTGACATGCAGAGAAAGCAGAATGTAATGAACATTTTATGCATTAATTTATTTAAAGAATTGCAATGTTACTATGTTAAAATGTTAAAATATTTTCTATTCCATACGTCTGTCCTGAATAAAAGAAATACTTAGCCAACTAACACCAATACTATTTTGTTGACTAGTTGATTAATTGATCGATAAGTCTTCAAAACTGTGTTTTTCCACATAGAAATATGCAACATAACCAATTTAATCATATCTTCACCAGAGATGTACTAAGGTTTCTTATAAAATATGTCATTCAGCATGGAACAAACGACCAATAAATCAACAAATGGGGGGTAGCTCCACTAAACAGGAAACGCATACAGTCATAACAGGCATATTTGAATGCAAAAAACTGTCCCACATTAGGCAAGTCATACTGTCCCACTTTAGGAGACATGTGGGACAAAGGAAATTTTAATTTAAAATAACAATTATAGAATTTATTTAAAACATTATATAATATTTTTTGATGAACAAGCATATCATAAAAACATCCAGATAAAAAAAAGTAGGATTGTTTTATTTATAATAAATGTATATCCTTAAGATTAAGTTTGTCTAAACAGTATGTCCCTGACCTTTGGGTGGTCTTCACGCTGTGTACTTCCTTTTTGAAGCTTGTATCATTCTAATCTATGATTGGACATTTGAGAAGTCATGTTTTTTTGATCACATGACATCACAACTTGTGTTAACTCTTAGTTTTATTGACTTTCATTTGTTGTAGGAAGACCTACACCCGCTTGAGCTTAGGTGTCCCACATTTGGCTAATTTACCCTACATTTCATCCGTGTCATCTGACAAGCATGAAGGTCAGGGTATGGCCATGGGTGTGTTTCAAGTAGGCCTATAATAGGCTAATGGACAGAGAAATATAGTTTCTTGTTTTTAATTACTGCTATGAAAATGTTTTAGAAATTAAACTGTTATAAAACCGTCTCTCTTCTTAGGATAGCTGTTTGTGAAACTGCCTTCACTATCTTAGATATTAGACTCTGTCATCCACTGAGGTCTGGCTCCTGCGTTCTTCAACGATGGGGTATCATAACTTCTTAACAACTCTTATTGTAACTGTTCATGCTCATTTCCAATGTTTGGTTTAATTTGACGCAGACTGTCTTTCTACTTATTCCTCAGGAACTTGCAGAAGATGAAGTGTGTTTTGAAATGTGTGATCTGTTTCCCCACTGCATTATGTGTTCTCTACTTAATATCTCGGTGAGTACAAACACAAGCTTGTATTTAGTCTCACGTTAGGTCAACACTAAGACAAAGAAATGGGACATCGCGGATCAAAAAGGGGTGGAGTCTGGTTGCTATAGTTACTTGTTTGTTTAATATCAGGTTTGGGTGAGTCCTCTTCAACAACCCTGGATCTACCATACGGGCAACTCCGCGATGGGAAAGTGGGAAAAAATATGCATCAGATGGCTAAAAAAATCCGTATTACTCCGGGATTTCTCCTGAATGAAGGCTGTCAACGTTGTGTACCCGCATACTTGTGCTCGTGCATGAACTGTACCGTGCCGAAGCACACCAGCTATATAGCTTAACCATGATATGAACCAGCCGCCAGACTCGTCTCTGCTCTGACTGCAGCTGGGACTGCTGCGCGAGGCTACTGTGAGACTGATTGACTGTGAGCAGTGTTGCCAACTCCTCAGTAAGGAAAGTAGTTATTGGCTGTCCTAAAAGTCGCTAGAAGTCGCTAAATGAAGTCATCACCTAATTTACATATTTTTTAAAGAGACCATCTTGTCTTTTTTTGACCTGGGTTTAATGTTCCCCTCTGACACAACAACTGGCCCACGTTTGGCCCCCTCTGTAAAAGTGGTCTAGAACCGCCACTGAGGGGGAGGGGCTCACGGCAGCACCCGCTGCTCGTTGAGGACAGTAACTGCAGAGCAATATGTACTTTCACGTCAGTTTCTTACACCAAAAAAGTCTCCAATAACACCAGAAAAAGTCGCTAGATTTGTCGCTAGTAGCTGTTGACAAAAAAAGTGGCCAGATTTAGCGAGAAAGTCGGCAAGTTGGCAACACTGCCTGTGAGTGCTCTGGGACGGGGGAGGGGCTCACAGCAGCAACCACTGCTCATTGAGGATAGTAACTGCAGAGCGATACGTGCTTTCACGTCAGACTCTCCAAAACACCAGAAAATTCTCCAATAACACCAGAAAAAGTCGGTAGATTTGTCGCTAGTAGCTGTTGGCATAAAAAGTCGCCAGATTTAGCGAGAAAGTCGCCATCTTTGCAACACTGGCTAGACAACGATGTCTTGCACGTGAGGTCAGAAAGCCTACAGAAGAAAACAATAACTAATTAATTATGCACACTCGCCACCAACTGGACTGGGAGGTCTACTGCAGGTGCTTTATATGTGGTTGATGACAGCGCTGTGTGAGAGTTAGGAAGGAGTTGTGAACACCCGGTGATACTAATCCGTCAAAATGACAGACAGCCTTCCGATTTTTCAGTCATTGTTAAAAAAAAAAATTGTCAAAGGCGGAGAATATTCAGTTAACACGACTTTTGGTTAAGATGTATGAATGTGTGTTAGAGTAAAGGAGGGCGTTGCCGAACGAGCATATCTGTGCTCAGCGACAGGCTAGCGAACCAATCATGTGTAATTAAAGGTTTTTTTTTTTTAATTGTATCGTGAGGGGTACATGAGCTTCAGTGCCCAGGGGCCCCTGGGGGTACTAATCCGGCCTTGCTCTTCAAAGTTATTTTTATTGAATTTTGGATAATTACACACATTAACACAAACAGATCCCACCCCCATACATCCCCCACCCCTTGCTGTCACTCACTTATAAAGACTCTTTCACTCTTGCCATATTCTGTTGACAGCTAAGATGAAAGACTAATTGTTGAGGCACTTGGTGAAAAATAAATAAAATAAACATAAATATACACAAATAAGTATTAATAATAATAATAGTCTGATGTATAGATAAGGTGGAATAAAAAAAGAAAAGAAAAGCCAGAAGCAGCATGACCAGGTCAGAAGATAGAATGTGTCAAGGGTCAAGGCAAAGCAAATTCACTATTTATTCCTGTACATGTGTGGAGGGTTTGCCAAAGAATGTCAGGAACGATCTCCAGATTTCATTGAATTTCATCTCAGAACCACGCAGTGTGCATCTGATTTTCTCAAGTACATCCCTTATCCAATGAGAAATTGAAGATGGGGCAGTATCCTTCCACTTCAGGAGTATCAGGCGGCGAGCCAAGAAGGTGGTAAAAGCTAACTCTTTTCCCCCCGATTGGTAGCTGCGTCCCCTCGGGAACTACTCCAAAAAGAGACATAAGGGGGTCTGGGTCAATTCTAACAGCCAGGATGGTAGAGAGGGCTTCGAAAATAGCTTTCCAGAACCCCTCTAAGTTAGGGCATAACCAAAACATGTGGATTAGTGTTGCATCCACAGTCTTACATCTGTCACATGTAGGATTTATTTGTGGATACATTCTAGCTAATTTGGATTTAGAAAGGTGTGCGCGGTGCACCACTTTAAACTGGAGCAAAGAATGTCGGACGCACATTCTACAATTCTACAATTCACTTAGCAGACGCTTTTATCCAAAGCGACGTACATCAGAGAGTAAGTACAACACAAGCAAGGATCTAGAAAAAAAGGGAACAATGTCAGTAAGAGCAAACGATCAGCTTTGAGTCCGATTGGACACACAGGTGCTGACAGGCATTGCACAGAGGCAAAGCACAACATTGACGGCAGTTCTTAAGAGCTCTAATCAGTATAGAAACCATCTTATAAGTCGTCCTTATCAAACAAAAACCATCGTCACTACCATCATCATCATCCATTATATCGAGACCATCATCATTAAGTTTAGTAGGTATTCATGAAAGAGCTGGGTCTTTAGTTTTTTCTTAAAGGTGCAGAGAGACTCTGCAGATTGAATGGAGTTTGGAATTTCATTCCACCACCGGGGGGCAACAGAGGAGAAGAGTCTAGTCAGAGACTTAGGACCCTGTTGTAAAGGTTGGATCAGACGCCTTTCATTGGCAGAGCGTAGTGGGCGGGAGGGAGTGTAGACCTGGATGAGAGAGTTAAAGTATGGAGGAGTCGTTTTTGTCACTGTTTTGCAAGCGAACAGGAGAGTTTTAAATTTGATGCGAGCAGTAACTGGGAGCCAGTGTAAGGAGATGAACAGCGGAGTGACATGTGCTCTTTTAGGAAGGTTGAAGACCAGTCATGCTGCTGCATTTTGTATCATCTGCAGGGGTTTGATAGTGCATGTAGAAAGACCTGCCAGTAGAGAGTTGCAATAATCGATGCGTGATATCACAAGAGCCTGTACCAGGAGCTGTGTAGCATGTTCTGACAGGTAAGGTCTGATCTTCCTGATGTTATACAGGGCAAATCGACATGACCGGGCAATCGAGGCTACTTGAACCTTAAAAGTTAGCTGGTCATCAATCATGACACCCAGGTTCCAGGCAGACTTTGTGGGCATGAGTTTGGTTGTTCCAAGCTGGATATTGATCTGTGGTTGCATAGAGGGACTGGCTGGGATGACAAGGAGCTCAGTCTTTGAAAGATTGAGTTGAAGGTGGCGTTCATTTATCCATTTAGAGATATCAGCAAGGCATGACGAGATTCTTGCTGAGACTGTAACATCGTCTGGCGGGAATGACAGGAAGAGCTGGGTATCGTCAGCATAGCAGTGGTATGAGAAGCCATGAGAGCGGATTATTGAACCAAGTGAGCTTGTGTATATGGAGAAGAGAATGGGACCAAGCACTGACCCTTGTGGATAAGCTGTGCGCTTTGGACACTTCTCCCTTCCACGACACTCTAAAGGATCTCCCAGAGAGATAGGACACAAACCAGCAGAGGGCAGATCCTGAGATGCCAAGTTCAGAGAGCGTGGATAGGAATGTTTTGCCAAATCCAAACCTTGCCAGAGTTTCAAATAGGTAGTTCCACTCTACTCTATCAAAGGCCTTCTCTGCATCCATGCAGAGAAGACATTCTGAGAAACCCTGACAGGGAGAATACATAATGTTGAACAACCGTCGGATATTGAAGAAGGAACGTCTTTGTTTGATGAAGCCTGTCTGGTCTGTAGATATTACACTGGGAAAAACATCATCCAGGCGACAAGCCAAAACTTAAGCTTTTATTTTGTAATCAGTATTTAACAGGGAGATAGGCCTATAAGATCCACAATCTAATGGGTCTTTGTTCTTTTTTGCCAATAATGTTATAAATGCTTGGTTTAGAGTAGATGGGAGAACTCCTAATCCCAGCGAATCTGAAAACATGGCTGACAGGATAGGAGTTAGCTGTGTAGAGAATGTGGCATAAAATTCACTCGGCAAGCCATCTGGGCCTGGTGATTTCCCAGTTCGAAGAGATTTAATGGCTTCCATGATTTCTTGTTGTGTGATTGGCTTGTCAAGATCAGAAACCTATTCTGGGGAAAGGGGTGGAATATTTAGGCCCCTAAAAAAGTCCTGCATGGCATCAGGGTTAGGAGAGCTAGAAGTGTACAATTTGAAATAGTAATCCTTAAAAACATTATTAATTTCTTGTTGGTTTGTAGTAATGTTGCGGTTTGGGCGAGTCCTGATTACACTAGGATATAATTGTGGGCAGCAAGAAGCGTGACTAGTGTAGGAATCCTGCAGTGAAACCAACTTTAAATCTGATTGGCCAACTCAAGTTTGACCACATTATCCCAAACTATGATTGGCTACCTGTCCAGTCCGGAGAAGGTCCTTAGGTCAGATCAGCCTTCTGTTTGCAAGCCTGTATTATGTGTATTAGTAAAAGACTGCATAAACCTCAGAGGCAGTGATAAAAAGTAGTTGTGGTGTCATTCTTTATTGTGGTGATTATCCATTAATATTTAAATGTTGACATAATGAATATAACAAACTGGGTTATTGTTGCAGAGGTAGTTAAATTTGAAACCAGCATTGTGGACAAAAATGAAAAATGTATTATAAGTAAATCTATTTTCTATATTTAGACTTTCTCCAGTCTTAAAACCGATGGAAAAATGCCATTTAGAAAGTGCAAAGATGCTGACTCTGGACAACAGCGTGGATGAAAGCCTCAACCTCAAGTAAGGCCTCTTAGATCTTTTCTTCAACTAGCATGTGATCACAGTTGTGTTTTTTTCGCCACGCAAACCAGTAGTGCCATCATTTCAATTCACATCTTAACACCAGCATGCTGAGAAGCAGACATATCACAAGACAAGTGGGTACTGAATAACTGCAGGAAGTCTGTTGTGTATGTGTGCTGCTGTCTTTCTTGGTCAGAAAACTCTTGAAAAATAGATTTTGAACTCAACAAGTTTCTTCCCTGGTTAAATAAAGTTCATGATATGTGTGTGTTCTGATGATTGGTGTTAGTGCCACTTGTTTGCAATCTTGATTTCAATGACTGAACCAGCAAGTAAAATACACATTATGTCGCTACTTAACAATGTGAATCAGAATTAGACAAACTTGCTAGAACAGTAATTGTAATGGTTAGTTATTGAATATCATTGGGACAGTGCACACATAGGTGTTGTGCAGCCCTGGCTGTGCTCGTTAAGCTTAGTAGGACGACAGCAGTCCTTTAATTCATCACTTAGTTTGTTGAAGTTTGCAGACGACACCACCGTCATCGGTCTCATCGGGGATGAGTCGGCTAACAGACAGGAGGAAAGAGCTAGCCTTTTGATGTGATCAGAACCATCTGGAGCTGAACCCGCACATGCACTGCTCTGTGTATTTACAGACCATTTGAACACATTAACAGCTTTGGTGTTATTACATTATATACCCAAAACATTGCCGAATAAATTGTGTAGATGAGACTGCAATTTGTTTGATTCTGCTTCATAAGCAACTGGAAGACATACAATTAAACATGCTTAAACGAATAACTTTTACAGTTAAACGTTGTGTTCATTTTTACAATACATTTTACAGATGTACATCACAAAGTGCTTAACAAGCATTTTATGACATGGCATGTTTCAAGGTGCAAGGGTGCCTCTTTTCCTCATCCATATATCCGGTACCTGTTGAGCTGAGCTACATGTCAACAAATAAAGGCTTGAAAAAGTGTACTGAACAAAGAGTATTGTTTCAGCTAGTTTTTTTTTTTTCTTTTTAAACGTTAAAGACGCACTGATTAGAGAATCACTAAAAATGTCTCAAACAGAATCACATCCTTGCCAACTAAATTACATTTTAATGAAACATTCTTTCTGTGTTTAAGCGCCAGACTTGATGTGCAAACATGCACACCATGGAGCGCTCCCATCATCTGGGATGGGATGTTTAACTCTGAGATTTGGGACCAGAGGCACCAGACAGAAGGAGCCACTGTGGCTTTAACAGTGTTTGCAGTTGGCAGGTTTGTTAACGTATAAAAAACACATCCTGCTCTGCCGACTAACATGTATTTAGTGCATTCATATTCAACTGCTGTAGTTACTTAGATTTAAAAACAAACAAACAACTCATCTTTTTATCTCTTATTCTGCCAAAGGTACCTGGATGCTTACCTCGGGGACTTCCTGAACTCGTCGGAACATTACTTTATGTTGGGTTTGCCTGTCAGGTATTACGTATTTACGGACATGCCACAAAAGGTTCCTGACATCAAGCTTCCTCATCTGCGAGCCATGAGAATCATCAAAGTAAAGAGGCACTCCAGGTGGCAGGACATCTCAATGATGCGAATGAAGACGATAGCAGACACCATTGAGTCCGATATCCGCCACCACTGTACTCACGTTTTCTGCTTTGATGTGGATCAGGTGTTCACAGGGAGATTTGGCTCAGAGGCTCTGGGAGATTCCGTGGCACTCCTCCATGCCTACTTTTACCACCTTCCAAAAGAGAGGTTTACTTATGACCGTAACCCCAAGTCCAAGGCGTACATGGAAACCGGGGATTTCTACTATCACGCTGCTGTATTTGGAGGCTCGTGGAAGAGTGTAAAGGCGTTGACTGAGGCATGCTATCAGAGCATCATGGAGGATAAACTAAATAATGTGGAGGCTCTTTGGCACGATGAGAGCCATCTCAACAAGTACCTATGGCTTCACAAACCCAGCAGGGTGCTCTCTCCAGAGTACTGCTGGGACCCTAGTATTGGCTACAGGAATGACATACAAGTCTCTCGACTACTGTGGGCACCAAAACAATACGAGAAACTGCGTGTTCCCTAATGTGTTTTTGGAGTGAAGAACAATATCACCTGCTATTCGTAATGGAATACTGTATCCAGTGAAGTGGGATATATAGTGTTTACATTTTTCCCATATCCCAGCTGACATTCAATCATTCCCAGTAAATGTTTATCAAGCTTATAATACTTCCAATTGTTTCTGCCCCTGCCGGTAACAAGCCCACTAGAACAGGGGTTGTCAAACTTTTTTAGACCATGGACCCCTTTCAGGGGAGACATTTTTCCAAGGACCCCTGCATTGTCGTAACATTGATAAGCATGGTCCGTTCCAATCCATTTAGATAGACAAAGGTCTGAACAGGAGGGCGACCTGGTTCTTATTTGATCTGCTCGTCTGAAAGTAATGATTTTCCGAATAAAGCCACATCTTAAGCCATAGTATCTTTCAAGGCTTGCTTTTGCATTTGATTTTCTTTTCTATGAAGCAGGTTATTCCATGCACATGCTGCTTTCCTTTATTGTAAATGTACATAATGTGTAAATTCATGTCACAGTAACCAAGTTAACCTGAATGTGCTGGAAAGGGGCTTACACATCTCCTTGCAGTTGAAGTGGTTTTAGGTAATCTTACAAAGATAAATTATTGCTTTTTACAGATTTTTTAAAATATATTTAAATTGAACTTGTGTTCTTTAGTACCTTGAAAGTATCATATTTACTGAAGGGTAGTGACATGTTATTTATTTAAATTAAAAGGTGTAGCACAACTCGTTTTCAGCCTGCCCTGCTTTGTTCACCCCACATTTCCAGCTATCTTGACTTCATCAGGGAGGTTCTTAAAGCTGGCGTGTTTGTTCTGTTATAAACACTCCATCCTGATAAAGCCCAGACAGCAGACATGCTATGTGCACTCTAAAAGTAAGTAATAATCTACATGCCTGTTACCTGTTCATAGTCTTAACCTCGACTAAAAGTTCAGGCCGTACCTTTAGATCACTCAGAAATCATGTTAACTTCCTTCCTGTCATAACGACTATTGGGTCACTTCCTATTTTTCTCAGAGAAGTGGAACAGGATGTAACGATTTCATGTTAAATTGTCTCTTTGTAAAGATAATAGAATGAGCCAAGTGAGCACTTGTGATTCGTTTGAATAATTAATTAAAAGTGCTCATTGAAATGTGTGTTTTAATGTGTTTTTTTTGTTTGTTTGTTTGGCACTTTGAGATCTGTAAAAGAAGAAGAAATCTGTTTGCTTCTTTCTAAAAATTTGTTTTTTTTATAATTTAAATCATATAGTTTATCTAAATTCTGTGATATAGTGGTGCCTAGATATTTTATACCTTCAGCCATGCTGTCTTAATACATGCATTTTGTTGTTTGGCATTGTCTCGATGAAGTAAGCAAGGCCTTCCCTGAGGAAGATGTTGTCCACTTGGCAGCATATTTTGCTCCAAAACCTTTGTATATCATCCAGCATTAATCTATCAAGGATAGCTGGCTTTTGAACGATGCACTGATAACAGGCTGTTTGGTCCCTCATCTCTTTTGACTCCTCAGATCAAAGGACTGTTTTACACTTTGCCTCAGTCCATTTAAAAATATATATTCATTTGGGGGCTTTTTTTTAATGCCTTTATTGTAGAGATAGGACAGTGGAAAGAGTTGGAAATCAGGGACAGAGAGAGTGGGGAATGACATGCGGGGAAAAGAGCCACAGTCAAATGAATTGAACCTGGACCGCCTGTTTTGAGGACTACAACCTCTGTATATGGGGCGCACGCCCTAATCACTCGGCCACTGGCGCCCCAGCTTCAGTCCAACACTGACCCAGAGAACGCGGCAGCATTTCTTGATCTGATTTTCATTCAGCTAGCATTTGCTAATTCAGAGATGAACTGTGTTAAAAGACAAGAGATTTTAAGGGTGTTCTTGAGTCCATTCAGTGGACTCCATTGCACACTACAGAAATGCATCTGGTTTTAACACAGCGCCCTCTGGAGGCCTGAAGATCACAGCCATCCAATATTGATTTTCTGCCTTGTACCTTGCTTAAAGAGATTTTCCTGGTATGCTATTCATCAGTCATGTTACTTAACTGTTGAAATGGAGGTTATTGTAATATAAGATGTCCCACCAGATCTTTTCTTATAGCATTTCACAACTTTCCCTGTCTTTTGTTAACACTTTCCCAACTTCTTTGGAAATGGAAGGAAGGGTGATTACTGACGAGCTGCTTTAACATCCAGCTGACTGATTTGTACACACTTATTCAAAATGAGTAGCTAAAATTTGTTAATGGACTTTGTTTGTAAATATGTCAAGATATAGTAGATGAATAATGAAGGAGATGTCTTGTGTCCCATTTAAATGTTTAAAGGCCAACAAGGCAACCAGCCATGCATGCTATGAGGTCAAAATGACAACTTTTGAGGTTAAGACAAATTTAGAGTTCAATGTTCAAACAGTGAATACTGTGCAAAGCGCCTCATTTTCATTTGTACGAGGAAAGAAACATGAAAACAGAGTGTAGAGATAGAACTCATGATAGATACCTCTATGGTTTTGTGGTGACGTAATGATGGAAAGTGTTGCAGTTAGGTTGTGCGTGGAAGTTTTTTTTCCTGCTTGGGGAAAAAGCAAATGTAACAAAGGTTTTAGTTAGAGGAGGTTTAAGCTCTTCAAAAAAATAATGTCAAGCTCTAGTTTTTCACTCAGATCTGGGAAGTTATGCAGAGAAATGTTATGCTTAGCATGAACTTGAAATCATAATGTAAGAGAGAGGAAGAGAGAGGGAAACATTTTTGTTGTGTTCTTTTTTTTAAAATCAAAAATATAATAATGTCTGTACAGTTGATATATGTTTCATACAGAAGTCTTAGGAACACGTACTGTCTGAACTGCTGAGGCTGGCTGAGGGAATGAGGTGTTCTGAGAGGCTCTGAGTGGAGGTCAGATTCAGGTAGCCCATTTCCGACGATCGAGACAGGGGTCCAGAGAGGACACATCGAGGGGAGGAAGTTCTGTCTGGCTGCTTACTCTGAGTATTTTCAAACAAGCCCTGAACTTCAGATGGCTCAGGGGTCATCACACTAGGGATGAAATCAAAAGGGAGTTTTATTGTGATTCAATAAGCAGGTAAAAACAAGAGAGTGCTTAATTGTCAGACCTACCGTGATGTTTCCAAATGGAGAGATTTTATAACGTGCATACTGTTACATCTTTTCTTCAGCTCCTAATTGGACAAAACAGAATGTTGTGTTTGATTATTTTTGTCATCCTCTTTTAGACTGTGTGTCTGTGCAGGAACACTCTCACTACAAAGATCAATATACAATCCTATGAAACAAAAGCTAAGAGCAAACCTGAGCTGTGCCCACTTTTAACGATTTGTACTCTTGATTATCAAGATGTTTTTTGTATTGGTGATTGTAGTCAAGACCACACTAACCGAGACCAAGACATGCACAAGACCAGAGTGCTCTGAGACCGAGACGAGACCCAGACATTTAGGGGTCGAGACCGAGACAAGACCATCAATGAAAAATCATCATCTAGTGTGCAGCATGCATGTCACTCACTTAGACTGTCACACTGGAAAGGTTGTGGCAATAATTTTGGGGGTAAACTACAAATCAATTTAAGTTATTTTGTTCTTTAAGGGCGGGGCATTTTCCCTCTAATCACAGTAATGACTTGGAAAAATAACCTTTCAGTGGTGGTCTTGATTTAGAATCCAGAGTCCGCCCAGTCTGAGACCGAGACAAGGCCGAGTTAAAGCACTTTCATATTTCAAGACGAGACCAAGACCTTCAAAAAGTGGTCTCGAGATCAAGGCTGATTTCCAGTACCACAACACTAATTGGTGAATACAGGAATCTGTATTTACATATCTATAGCGTATTTTAGCTTTGTTTGTTTTTACTGAATTAACTCAATATTGGATATTTTGAAGAAAAAAAAAAGAAAACACTACATGTAAAGTCCAACTAGTGACGAGAGGTCAAATGCAGCAGTAGCTCCCAGCTCCTGGACCAAAACATCAGGTTGATGTTCAGTGTTTGAATGCTAGTTTGCATTGTATTTATCAAACTAAATGAACATTCAAGTTCATACACAAGGTTGTTGGCACAGAATTTGAGTTGTGTACCTACAGTAGCTAGAAAAAACATTTGATCCTAACCCAAACCCAGTACCTCCGTTAGGCGAGGAGACTTCAGGATTTGCAGGCTGCGTTCCAGGGCGATGAGCTGATTGGACATGTGGAGTATTTTGTTTCCAAGTTTCTTGTTTTCCATCTCTAGAAAATCAACCCTGAGATCAAAACAGACATCACATGAGTTCATTTTGGGCAGTTATCTACTGAATACATATTACTTCCGTTCTATCCTTTGAGCTAAATGTTCATGCACTACACAAGTTCAGTACCTGCATTTGGACAGAGACGCTTTTAAGTGACAGTCTTTCTTGTTGTGTTCCTCCTCATTCAGTTGTTGTAGTAGTCTTCTCCTCTCAACAAGCAGTTTGTCATTTTCCACAGTTATATTTATGATGAGCTCTTTTTCCTGGTAAAGATTAAAGACACAACTGGTAAAAATCTATTTGAATTTATGTAGTCATCATTTTCTTTGTTTGTAATCTAATTTCTTTAACAACATTTGTAGAGTAAGACCTGTGTCAATACAGATATTACTAATAATAACTTAAAGATGCTGTGGACTCGCCAATGTCATAGTCTAAGTTTTTCCATGTTATTCTGTTACATTCTGTGTAAAATGTATTCAAATATACAACAGTGAAAACATCCCGTGTTGTTGTTTAAAGTAGTATGAAGCTGTTCACCTTAGCCAATGAATGGGAACACAAAGACAGCTCGCGCCCTAGATTACTGATTCTTTCGTCACGCCATGCGGTTTCTTCATCTAGTTTCTGTTTAGCTTGAAGCAGTTTGGTCTTTTGTTTCTCCTTCATCTCGTGGTATTTCCTGTAAGAAGAATGACAGAAATACCACAAGGGTTTAACAGGATGATTTACGTGTGGCACCATACTTTCTTCTTTAAATTTTACAATAAATACGTTATAACTATGAAGTGATATGGTTATATGTTGTTCTACCCTACGTTTTCAAAGTCCTCTGTGAATTGTTTTAAAGTTATTTGAAAATGATACATGCATAATTCCAAAATAAAAAATTGTAAAAAAAAAAAGGAAATATAAGTTCTGTCAAGAATGTTCAATATCAAAGAAGCAATATGTAGGATATCTACTGATTGAAATCATAAAATGACCTTCCTATATCATCTGACATTAAGGAAACATGCTATGTTGAAGTGCTGGTTTCTCTGTCAGCAATGCAGCAGCCAGTACCTTCTCCTTCTTAGTTTAGAATCAGGTCCAGAATGGTCTGTGTTTGCTTTGAACCAGAGAAAGGAGGCACCCTTCACTGCTATTTTCTCTCGGGTTGCCAGATATGAGACCAGTTAACACAGCAAACAAACAGGTGTTACAGCCAAGGAAGAAGGCCAGCAAACTGGTTCTGATATTATAATAATAATAACATCACCTCATTAAAGATAGGAGGTGGATACTAGAGTCGGAAAATCAGGGAGAGAGAGAGAGAGAGTAGGGAATGACAGCAAAGGCTGCTTTGAGGACTGTAGTGTCTGTACATGGGGCGCAGCGTGCAAACTAACAACTAGCCCACCGGCGCCCACCAAATTGGCTTTTTTACTTACATTAAGTTTCCATCAAATATAAACTGAGAAGAGTTTTTCAGCTGCCAGTAACATCATAGGACTTCTTACCTCCGCTCTTTGTCAAGGCATTTAAGGGTTTCACAGATTTCCTTTCTGAGCCTCTCACACTCATCTTGAGTGGCAACCAGAGTCTTCACTGCCTCCTGAAATCCGGGAAAGTCCTGCTGCCATAAGTACAAACAATTAGCAGTCTTACAAGGAACTTCTTCTTGTTATTCAATACATACTCAAACAAACATCACAGTTAACCTTGTGTTTTGTGTTCTCCTTGTTTTGCAGCAGCAGTATTAGTCTCTGTCGCCCTTTATCCTTTGTTGAAAAGGAGTCTTCCAGTCTCGTGTGAGGGTTTTCATCATGATGTATATTAGCCACTTCCTGCTTCATGAGCCTTTGAACACGCACATAGACATACAATGAAACTATTACTTCACTATGTAATACTGCCAACATCAAGAGTTTGCACAAGTTACTGGATGTTGTCAGAGGATATAATATCCTACCTGTTATCCTGAAGATGTTTTTCTTCTGTGGAAATGGCAGCTATAATGTTATCCATTTCTTTGTGTGAATCATCCAGCTGCTGCTTAAGGGTTTGTATCTAAAAGGGGTGAGAAAAACATTTAATGAAAAAGATACAGCGGCCACGGATAGCAGAGAGTATCTACCGATGAATTTGTCTCTGAATAATCTTTAAACATGTTAAATCACTCACTTCTGACTCCTTTTCCAAAAGGCATCTGGACTGAGCGCTCAGCTTGTTTTGTAAATCTTTGCATATCTCATTGCTCTGAATCAAATCAGTTGCCTGTGACTGAAAAAAACTGCATCATCAATGTTCAGACATGTTACTCTCACAACATCACTGGGTCATTCAAGTTTGCTGAAACAGATGAGTGTGACACTGTGTTTAATACCAATTAGATTCCCTTAAAATATGTCGTAAGTAAAACGCAATTTACTTTACAGAGTGATTCACGCAGATGCAAATTTACCCACTGTGTTGAAACTTCAATTTTTGGGTAAGCAGATGTTGTCTTCTCATGTAATGTCAGAGTCTTTGTTCTGTAAGACTTACTTGAGCTAACTTGTTAGCTTGGATGGCCTGAGCCTGCACAGTGAGGAGTTTCTGCTCAGCCTGCTGCTGATGCTCCTGCAGGGCTGACTCAAGCTGCTCCACACCCCTCTGCAGAGAAATAACCTGTGAAACATGAAACACACACAGATCACATTAGTTCAGCACAGGATCCACATTAATAATGCACTTCTGACATTTGACTGATAGAAATGTTTCAAAACAGGGTTGGTCATTTTCGAAAACTTGCATGATTTTGAAAGTAGCATTCCCTCAGTCTGCCTTTGAAATTAATAACAATAAAGGCACCACTGCTTCTGAAATGTGAAATACTCAACTCAGACAACAAACATCCAGGCATCATTAAGAGTTCATGAAACATTCTACATTTAAAAAAAAAGAAGCTGTAATCATGTGCTACTAAATGCAGTGATTCAGCCTGTACAGGTCAGTCTCACACTGTTTGGCCTCTCAAAAAGTGCATCAAACATTTCAGCCCTACTGTAAGGGTCTCTAGCTGTGAACCTTAAAAATCCACAGTACACAAAGCTTCACCAAGGTTTTTCTTTTCCACTGGCATGGCTTAAGCAGACAAACATAGCATGCTCCAAAGACATGTAGGTGACACATCACGAAAACAAGACACTATAAGAAAAAACGTTTCTTACAGGATGGGACTAGATTCCCAACAATTGGAGGATACTTCATTTGATGGTAAAAGAACGGAAATCAAGCTGGAAAGACCATGTTGTTTGGTGTGTGACAGCCATGCCAACTTTTCATTATAACATGCAACAGTTTGAAGTTTGAAGTACTCACAGTTTCTTCCTTTTCCATAAGACGTCTTGTCTGAGCATCAGCTTCCTCCTGTAAACTTCTGCAGGAGTGTTTAAGCGGTGCCCGCTCTGCTGCTTGTGACTTGAATTAAAAAACAAACAAACAAGAAAAACCACTTATTTTATTGCTCCATCAGGAAAACCGACATTGTTATTCTGAGCTTACAAGATAAATAAGTCATGTTCACGAGAAAACCGCCGGAAAATTACTCTCGATCGCAGAAAAACGGAGTAAAGTGAAATGTAGGGCTGCATGTCCGCTTAGGGCTTCAGTATTTCTCAAAAATTAACAGGCAATAATCTATAGTGTTCTGCATTTAGAATGATAACAAGGACAAGAGGTTTGGTCTGATAAATTAATACCAGAGTTCGGTATTTCCAATCTGTTCGTTACCCGGTAATGTGTTTAACACAGGAACATGGCATTGAAGTGTAGATTACATTCTGCTCAGAGTTAAAGCAGACTGTTGGATGGTGTGAGTGTTTGAGCGGAGGTTGTTATGAGCAGGTGATCTGTGTACTGGAGCTAATTTTGGTAGACTCATCGGCTTGAACCTCCACAGTCTGATGCTGCTTCTGTACGGCTGATTCCAGCTGATCCACCTCCCTCTGCAGCGAAACAACCTGGACATTTTAATAAAAGCACTTCTGATCCAGTGGGTCAAATACTGCATCTCTACCCAGGGTCCACATTAATGCAACAATTTAGGAGATACATTGTTGTTGTCCATAAACTATGCATGAGGATAAAAAGAAGAGTTAGAGTTAAGAAGAGGCTAGAGTGGAAGGATTTGAAAAGCAACCATTTACTGTAGACATTTTTAAGTAGTTTCCTGCAATTTTGAGGCCGTGACTTGCACTGTAAGTCTTTGCATCACACACTTTTATACAATACAAACAGAAGGAAGTGGTTTTTGCGTGTGGTTATAAAGTAAATGAAGGGTGTCGAAAAGAGCAACAACCATTTAGTGCAATGTTTTTAAAAGTAACCCTCCTTTACAAATAATGATGGTTTGTAATATTTCTGTATCATATCCCTTTATCTCCACCTCCTTCCCTAAAAGACTTTCAGTCTGAACAACTTCTTCTGTCAAACTGATGAGAGAAAGCGTTTGCAATGTTCTCTGCCACACTATAGGTAGATTTGCAGGACAAAGAGGTTTTTCTTTCATGCTGTGTCTCAACTTTTAGATTAGTAAACAGGAAATCTATGTGGTCCACAGTAGTTTGCATGTAGTCATATATGGTGTCTAAAACGTGCACAGCAAAAACCGCAGATGCTGTGAAAGACACAAAGGACTCAGTCGAAAAGGACATGCAGAATTCAAGAAAAACTCTCAAAAGTACGATTTACCTGCACTTTAAAAGTACATAAAAAAAAATATATCTGCACAAATGGGGATCATACACCTCCCACTTTAGAAATGCCTTACTACGCCCCCCCCCCCCCCCCCCCCCCGCAATGCTACAAATAGTGTTCCAGCCGGTATCTTACCTTCTGCTGCAGAGTGTTTTTCTCAGCATCCAGGGTTCGTACTCTACCCCTCAAGGCTCTGATTTCAAGGTCCAAACGATCGTTCAGCTCTTTTGTCTTTCGCAGTTCCACCATTTCTTTTCATATACAGTCAGATAATTCACTTTTACTGTTATAAATGATACATGTTCATTTTTGTTGCCACACATTTATCTTTGACATTGTGCTTGATTTTAAGTCTTCTTACACAGTGAAAATAAAACACTGAGAATCAAAATGTCATTCTAGGTACATTTCAGGGAGCTTTTAAAATGGGTTAAAGAGAAATGTAAGTACTGTGGTGAAGAATTATAAATAAATCATTCTTACCATATTTTTTGAGGTTTTCTACTTCCTGTCTGAGTTGCTCTACCTCCTGCTGTGCAGCCTGCAGCTCTGGCTCTAGAGAAGGACAAGAACACTTGTTTCTCCACAATGTTACAAGGTGACTAGACAAGTTTTCACTTCCATTAGGAGACATGGAAGTAGGTTGAAACATCAGTTCAGTTTACATTTGTTTTGGATATCATAAATGGTTTAAAAAAAAAACGCTACATAAATATTCATTCATTCATTAAAGAATCTTTAAAAGGTTTATGATGTTTAATTTTCTAGTCTTTTGTTAGGACGCTAATTTCTACCTCTCACCATAAGCTCTTAGGGTCAAATGAGCAGACTCCAGCTCATCTGTCAAACGCCTGATCTCATTATGGGCCATAGCCAACCGGCGGGAGCCCTCCTCCAGGTCGCGCTCCAGACGGGAACATTCCCTCTGCACGCTGCTTGTCTGGCTAGCCAAACACCTGGCTTCAGCCTGCAGAGAGGAAGGGGGGTAACTAACTCAACAACAAAGATTAAAGTGATTGCTGCACTCTGATAATAAATACTGACAATTAAACTCACAAGAATAGAAAAGCGACCTTGAGAAGTTCACTGGATAAAGGTGCATTACTCATGTAGTATCTTGAATTTCTTCCGCCATGCAAAGTGTCCTATAGCTCGTGCAGGTAAAAAAAGAGCTTTAAAACACTGGAGCAGAAAAAGAGGTTGCAGTTTATGGGGGTGATGCCCAACCAGAACATGCCCAAACAGAAAACAAGCAAAAAAAGATCTTTACATTCAAACATGCAGCATAACTGACCTCAGTGCAGCTTTTAGTGTTGTTAATATGGATGCAGAGATGTTACTGAACATTAAAGGACGTACTGGAATCAAAGTATGTTTGCTCTGGGATGCTTTGTGTAGTCCAAAGAGTCTCTTCCATGGGTTCTGGTGATAATGTGGTGCCCCCTTGTGGGAAGACTGTGGAATAACGTTAAATCGCAGAATCATGGTAGAGAGTCATTGGGCAATATGAATCTGACTTATTTACGGTAAAATTAGAGAAGGTATTTAACAAACAAGGGATCAAAAAATTTAAATAGTAAAAAAAATTAAAATAGTTGCAAGAATGCATTTTGTTTTTTTACAAACTTCTCTTTGGTGTTTATGACTGGCTATATAGATGTTATGGTGTGTTTGTGTTGTTAAAAGCCCTCCCTCTAACCTGGTGTGTATTTGTGCTCTGCTGCTCAGCTTGGTCTTTGGTCCCCTCTGTGCCTCCGTGACCCTTCAGGTGGTCTGGGACCTCGCTGGTCTCGAGTAAGGAGGCTCTCTCCACCAGGAGGTAGGCCACCTGCTCACTGGGGCTGCTGTGAATCAACTCTGTGAGACCCTGCTGGTAGAGCATTTTAGCCACCTCGCTTATCTGGGCATCTATGACGTCAGAGAAGAGAATTAATAATGTTGCCATAAGAAGTACAAGCACCTGCTTGACACAGTCATTGGTAGTTACAGATGTGTGTTGCCCCTTAAGGGAGGCTATAGGAAGTTGATATGATGAACTGTTTGATGTTAGTGATTACTACTGTAATTTTAGTTGTTACAGGTAAACATCGACGACCTTGAAGGGATATTAGACGCCGGAGCTGGTCTTTGAGCTGATCATTTTCATCTTGTATCTCCTGAGCCAGAACATCTTTGTGCTCTGTAAAGATTCGGATCTGCTCCAAGGACTTGCGTACCTTACAAGCAGAAAGACAGAGAGACAACATCTCAGTCACTAATAGCCACAGACCTTCATTTACTGTTGCTCCTTTTTGGATATTCCTGATACCACAAGTCATTTGAAACCAAAATAACGTACCTCTGTCAACTCTGCTGAGTGCTGTGAGCGCTGCTTGTCCAGATCCCATGTCACACCGCTCAGATGGCATTTTGTGTGTTGGAGGGCACGCCACAGCACACACAGCTGAACCTCCTTAGGGGAGACAGGAGTGATTCCCTCCTCACTAAGCCATATGGAGATCTGTTGTAGCTCCTCCTTGTGAAGATGATATGTGGACATTTGTCACTGACAAACTATTCCCATCTAAGAAAGGGCTCGATACTTGCGTTGTCAGGTGAAATATTGTATGCAACGTTGCCTTCAGTGTTTTATGAAAACATTGTGTAACTCTACTTTGTTATCATTTAGCCTACTGCAAGAGAAACATGTTGTACAAAATAGGCTAAGATAAAGTTAAAAAAAAAAAAAAAAAACCTGAATCACTGTAAACAGTTCCAGTCCCCACTCTGAACTAGCCTGGGATAATACACATTTGGTTGTGATCCTAAGTGTTTGCGGAACCAAAGTTTGAGGAACAGCTGTTTCCTTACAGAGACAGCTGGCCTTGCCAACGTGTTTCTGATGAACTGCTTCTTACTTTTTTTAACAGTGGTGTTCGAGTATCTGAATAACAGAACAAAATACAGCACACTCTTTACTGCGCTTTAAAGCTCCATTATCTTAGTCAGGAAGTTCATTTAGCCTATAGTTGCAGGCTCTGCTCCGACACTCAGAGAAACCCTCATACTGGTGACTTTATTTTCGATTCTAGTGAAGTTTCCCGACATGCAAACTCAACTTACACAATAAAGCTACTAGAAAAACATGATTTAAAGGATGCATATGAAGTTTGACATTACATATAGGCTGTGCATACTTGTGCAACAATAGAGCAAAGAAGAATAGGTTTCACATTTGGTTACTCGTTGCGCAAATCATTTGTAGAATCAGAGCAATGATGTTGGGTGATGAAGCCGGAACTAAGATTATATTTTATGATCTTTTTTTACAAAAAAGGGGGCAAATATGTGAAGGAATTGAAGTCATAGCGGGCACGATTTGAAATGTGTCAGGGTTTGGATCAAGTTGAGGGATACAGCTAGTTTGAAAACAGATTAAACGAAGCAAAAAGCAATGTAGTACCTCTGGTTGATCCATTTGTCCTCCCCTCCGGTGAGAAACTTTCTCCCGTGTTTTATTCTCGAAACACTACTTGGCACGGCACGGACGCAAAGACGTCCTCTCACGTTCCTGAACGCGTTGTTTAACGGTTAAACCGCAGCCTACGGAAAGCACGCACTCAACTCCCTATTAACCTCGGTATTTAATCGAAACTTTCACGCCCAAACCAATAATAGCGAGTGAAAGCATGATGTTGGCAGAGGCTGAAGGAGTGTTCACTTTAAATATCCTCTGCGGTTCCGGGAAAGTGGTGGTGAGAGTTTATTTTCTGTTGTTTTCTAGTAGCCTATAAAAAAAAAAAAGGCTGCTCCTGCGCACTACGAGTCTGGTTTGTACGAGTGTCCTTGAAGGAGTCTTGTGGGACCGTTCACGGTGTGAGCACCTAAAATTCATCAGTAAACCACCATACAAATAATATTGTGTTTTTTTTAGGTTAACATGTGACCCGATAAAGACGAAAATATGTCACTAACACTGGTATATTTCAATTTGCTTTAGTCAAGCCCCACTTCTAAAACAATTGGATAGCCTATATGGACAGCAAATCTTTGGATAATCATTATCTAATAGCTATGCTATTTTATGGGCATCTATTTTGTCTGCAGCTGCAAGCGTCTGTCTTACAAAGTGTGTTCTTCTTAGAAATACCACCACAAGTTGTCATGGAGTGCAAATTGCTGTGCAACCAATACAACAAACGGTATGGAAATGTACCCAGCTGGGAGATTTTAATAAGCCCTACTCAACTTTTGCTCATGTGACTTTACTGATTTGTGACGGTTTCTGTATTATTATTTTTAAAAACTCATCGTATAGAATTTAATATGTAGGCTTATACCCTATTTTTTTTTCCTTCCAGGGAGTAACACTAGACTTTGTTTTCATTGTAAACAGTGTCTTTTAATGAAACTTAATTTGTATGCCAATTGATGATCTTACTGATGTGTGTTGTATCTTGGGTGGTCTGAGATTTCCTGCACATTTACTGTGGGCAGTGTTCGGCTCTTGTTTCCTGCTGTTCAGTCGCCTCACCCTGGAAATAGTCTGGTGTCTTTTCAGGCTGCACAGTTGGATGAACAGCGTGAGTACAGGGACAGAACTGGGAAATGTGGCTTTGATAATACATCTTTTTAACATTTCTAGCCCACACATGTGTGGTACTGTTTGCTGTGAAAAATACGATTGAAATGTGTCATCCTGTTAGACCTTTAGTAGAGTTTCATGATGGGCTTACAAATACATCACCTCTTCATGTTTTGTTGCAAATGTCATTTCAGATGGATTCACTGCAGTGCAGGTTTTGGGGAAATGATCTGTGATGATGCTAAACCGGAGGAATGTTATTTTTGGTGTTGAGTTGGTCCACAGATTTGAGGGGGAGGGCGGGGAACATTTAGAGGAAATGGGTGTTGAGAACTCCACCTATCAAACTCCACATTCCTCTTCTGTGCCCTTCTGTCCAATTTCAGGAGCTAAAACGTGAGGACAGTACGAGCACAGAGGGAGGAAAGTTACAACTAGGAGTAAATCTCCAACATTAACTGGAGGGTACTGAATTTACGGCACTGAAGCTGAAGGGTAAGAAATTACTAAAAGCATCTTGAGTATACAGGATTGAACACAACACACATGCCTGCATGTCATTTATTTTCTGAAAGAAACATTTTGGTATGATGCAACTAATGCCACATGAGATGTAAATAACAACCAAATGTGGCAACATGCAAACAAAAGACTCCTTCATGATATTGTTGAATGTACCTTTTTTGTTTTCCACGTGACATGCTTGCACTTTCTGGGACTCACTTTTGCCTTAGTTCTATCTGAGCCAGGAACCTCAAACTGTTATATAAACCAGATGGAGTAGTAGTATGTAATCAAACACATGCCTCTCTGAGTTGTCCACAATCTAACGGCAACAGTGAATTCACTCTATGGGCCGAGCGGGGTGGGAAAGACAAACATGTACAAGGCGTACTAAACCCACTCCTTGAAGTCTACGTAGTGGACATTTGAGGTGAGGTTATTTGGGAAAACTACATGTCTGTGTCTCTCCTTCTTACCACAGGCATATGTGCAAAACACAATATTTTCAAATTTTAATCATGAAAATGCACTTGTTTTGT
This sequence comes from Labrus mixtus, assembly GCF_963584025.1. NCBI lineage: Eukaryota > Metazoa > Chordata > Actinopteri > Labriformes > Labridae > Labrus > Labrus mixtus. The sequence goes on along the minus strand of NC_083618.1, from coordinate 13,325,318 downwards.
GTATGCACCCTTTCTAATAGGACTTGGAAAAAGAAAGCAGCCAATGCCAGCATCTTTTTAGATAATTCTTTTCACAATGAATAGTATTCCATGTATTATTTTTTAAATCTAATTTTTCCTTTGTCAGAGATTTGTCTCTTATTTACTTTATTAAACAATGTATCTTGGGGAACCGAAACCCAAAAATGAACAAATCTAATAAAGTGACTTCCCCTTGTGTAATAACTGATGAAAGAAGTCAGCACAACACTTTGGAAAAAATGAGTCAATGTCATTCAATAATCTTCTGGTTATTTGCCTTTATCTTATTTAGCCTTGTATTAGTTTTTTTGCTTAGATTATGTTATATTTAATGTTATACTGTTTGTACATTGAGAGCTCAGTTACTGAAATTCTTTGTGTGTGTGTGTAAGTGTGAAAGTGGAAGTGTTTGAATTTCTTTTTTTTTTCTTTTTTTACTGAACTTCACTTTGTCATCCATTGTGCTGTCGGTAAAAGTGTGCACCCTGGTTCACAAAATGTGCACAAAATGTGTTAGACTGTTGGTACATAGTGTTTCCTACTACAAGTTTGTTAACAACTCTTAAGATTACAGGGAGCTGCTGTTCTGATGTATTCCATGGAGACTAGACAGTAGTCCCCCTTGTATTGCATGCTTTATTGGGCAGAGATTGTCAGTGCAGATGTTGAGATGCATGATGAAAGTGCTCAGAGGAAGACAGAGAGTCCCCTGTTTCAGGCCAGTTGTCTCTTTTAAATGAAATGGATGAATGTATTCTTGCTCTGACTATACTTCTATGTGGAACCGTCTTGACACATGACTTTTCCAGGCTTACTGTTTTGTATAATCATCCTATCATCTTAATCAATAACAGGGCTGTTTGTACACAGGATACCAGACTCTTGCCTCATCTCACAGCAGCCATGGTGTGTCTACTCATATCCATAACTGTACTGCATTTGGTCACTCTGGCCATGCTCCTCACTGCCACCCTGGAAAAGGTGAGACACACTAAAAATAAAAATAAAAAATGTCACAGCCTATGTAGACTCTCTTGCTTCAGTAGATGTCCATATCAATTCTTGTCACCAAAAAAATAAATAAATGAATAAAATCCTACTTTCTTTCACTTTCCAGTGGTGGGTATGGGAAGATTCTAAAATCTCAGACCTCTGGTATAACTGCTTCCATGACAACGCCACAGACACCTGGTTGTGTGCTGCTACAGATGAAAGCGGTACATTTTCATAGTATTTTTCAACATGCTTGCCTGCCTACACGTGTTTCACATTAGTTATAAAGCTTTTGTTTTTCTTTCTATCTGGTTTACTTATACTCCGACCTGCTCTCCCAGACTGGCTGCAATCTGTCCAGGCCCTGATGATCCTCTCTGTTGTCTTCTCCTCAATCTCCTTCCTGGTTTTTGTTGGTCAGCTGATCACCATCTCCAAAGGAGGACTCTTCTACTTCACAGGCCTCTGTCAGGCCTTTGCAGGTGTTAAGATGACTTATTCTCTCAAATCTTAACAAAAGATCAAAACCAACAGTTAACATTTGGCACACACATAGCCTAAGTCTGATTTAATGTATATCTTCATACACTTGCCATTTCCATGTTATCCTGTTCAGGATGTGCAGCTAAAATACTGTTTTGATGTCTGTGTTGTGTCGTAAAAATCTTGGCTTCCAGACAAATCAATTTTGCTGCTTCTCTATTTAAAAGACAATGTATATTATAATCTCCAGAGAAATCTAGCCATAATTCTAGTTACATCATCAAACTTGATTATTCATAGTTAACATATAACATTAGCACTCAGCCACCAACTAGATAATACTATCAGAAGCAAGGAAGTATCTAAAAGTTATTTCATACCATTTAGTAGTGGCACTCAATACAACTAGAACGGTCCATATTTCCAGCCGATGTAAGATAAGCCAAGGTTAGTGTAATAGTAGTGTTGGCTCTTTTCAAATGGAAACAAACATTTTTTTTGTTTTACATTGAAATATGGCCAAATGACAGCCTGGATTGTAAATATCAGTTGTTTTTTCAGCTGCTCATATATCAGGGAAATATAATCCTTTCATGATGAACTATGACTGGGAAAGATAATACATTTATACTTAAAATGCTTTAACCATTCTTATTCTCATATGATGTTATTTTTCTTTTGTTCTTAAAATGTTCTCCACTCTTACAGGTCTCACAGTCTTTGCTGCCTGCCTCATCTTCACCTTCCACAGGAAGGAAATCTTAGGTGACACTAGAGACCTGAGCAAAGGACGCTTTGGATACTGCTTCATCCTGGCATGGCTGTGTGTCCCAATCCTCTTTATCAGTGCAATGCTGTACGCCCACCTGCGCAAGAGGCAATGAGAGAAGAAACAGAGAGGAGGGGAAAGCTTCCATATTAACCATATTCAGGGTGCCCTGACGTCAAGCTTTGAGTGGGAAGCTTAAGAGCTGTTAAAATAAAACTGTGTGTTCCTGGTTGCAAGTTGTTAAATGTAAGGAATCTATTTAATACAGGCAACTGGTCTAGCCTCAGGACGCACCACCAACTCAGAAATGTGGGTCTCAGCTGGTGGTAAGAAATCGTGACCCAAATTTCTGTTTTTTCAACCGATGAGATTTATTTATCAAGTAAACGTGCATTTAGGACCCCAAACATTACAAAACATGTGACAGAACAAGGACACAGAACAAACATTTTTTTTAAAGATTTCTTCATAGACTTTTGGACACTCGGCAGGCACACATTTGCGACGCATTGAAAAACGGCTCTGCGACCCACTTCTCAGTCCCGACCCACCAGTTTATAACCACTGTTCTAAAAGTTATTATTTCACCACTTCTTTATTGTACAGCAACCGGAAAGACAATTTAAAAAACAATAATTCAGACGGCAGATTGTATTTATTCAACGATTTTCAAATGTTTACTTAACAAGGAGGATATTTCTAGTTATCTAATAAGTGGTTCAATGCCAATGTAACAGCTTAAAAAGGTTTACTACACAAATACAAAAATACAACTCTGTTTTCTTTATGACTAAAGTCCCACCCTACCTTGCAACACTATCTCATCTTGGTGGCCATATCTCTGTCTAGTATGAGATGCCATCAAGATCGTAACAAGATAACTAAAGGTCATTCAACTCAGACATGCTCTAAGTACATGTTCTACATGTGTGATTCTGAGATAATATTAATGTAAAGCTTGTTGTGTTTAATAGATTACTGTGATTATGGAAGGACAACATGGCAATAGGAAGATTTTGTTATATTTGTATGTACATTTCTTTTTTATGTAATAAAAGCAATAAAATGATTGTTGTCCCTTTTTTCTAATATAAAACATAAAGGGCTAAATCTGCGTAATGCCCATTTTGTTTTGTATTAAGTGCTTCATGTGTTACAGAGTGTAGGCACAATCCTCTGACATCACACTGTGGTTGCATAAGGGTGTGCCATCTTTGTCATTTAAGAACCTGTTGTTTTGGTGGTATTTGTTGTTTACTCTGAGTAAAGTCTGCTCACGCCGTTTCAAGCAACTGGTGTGCTACACTCGTGTCAAGATTCACAAACACAAGTATTTTCAAAGACAATAAAAAGAAGCTGATGATTGCACCTAAGATAGGAAGCCAGACACAGCATTACGTGTTACACTTGCCGACAAACCTACCTGTCAGGCTAGACTAGTCCTAAAAGAAAACTGTGAATAACAGACTGTAAAACAAAGTGAACATTAAACAATATTATTTGTTACAAATCTCACATACTATAGAAGTATATAGACTGAAACATGGATATCAAAAACCTTGATTTTACTTTAATGCTGCAGTTATAGAAGTCACAGAAGGGGGGGGGGGGGGGGGGGGGGTAAGTCTATCCGTCAGCTGCTCAGTATTTCTGGAATCTGTCAGTGAGAAGGAGTGGAAGGGTTAAGAGAAGTGAAGTGACATGAAGGGGAGGAAACAAATGAACAGCGACAGAACCTGTGAGACTATTAATATTACTGGAGCCTGAGGTGAGTTGCTGCTGCCCAGGAGAAGGTGAGTTTTTTAATTAATGGTGTAATTTTGTGATTAAAAACTGAGCAACACTAGTGGATCACCTTTACTTATTTTAATTCTCTACCTATTTCCTTAAGTCTACCAGAAAGAAGCTGCAGCAGAACATTAAACAGGCTTGGGACTGAACTTGGGACATTAAACACTCTGTATTTGAGTAAGGAGCAGAGTTAAACTCATCATCAAGATTGTCAGTAACTTCAAGATATCAATATTGTTGCTGTCTCTCATAAGGATGAATGAAAGACTCACTTTAACCAGACTGAAGGGTGACATGAGTTGGCGTGGAACAGTCTTGTTTTCACACTATTGGATCAATCAGTTGTTGGACCTTTGAGAGAACACTTATTCCCAGAGACTTACCAGGGCTGCAGTCATGTCAAACTCCCAGGAGCAGAGCCTGGATGAGGATGTGGTGTTCCTGCCGGTTAATGAGTCTTCCCCAGAGTTCCTCCACTGTGAGAAGGAGCGTCAAGCAGTGGAGAGACTCATAAGTGCAGGACCAGAGGCCTTCTACAGCGCCATCGGCACGGAGCGCTCTGGCTGCTTCCTGTCATCCGAAGAGGTCAGCCAGATAACAACCTGGGCTCAGGACTATCGCTTCAACCCACCTCAGGTGCAAAGACTCGAGAATGGAGAAGAAGGCGGTTCAGACATGAAGGACTTCTGTTCAACGTACTTCCCTTCCCACTCGGACGTACCACTTCCAGACCTGGAGCTGGGCTGGCCTGAGAAAAGCCCCTGGGTTCCAAAGGGAAGTATTACAGTCCACACCAATCCTCCTGCCGAGGGAGAACCTCCTGTCAGAGAAGTCATTAGACGGCACCTACAGAAAGCCAGCCAGGTATGTCAATTTGATCCGGACGAGTTACTTTTATTTTATATAGGTTGAAGCAGATCAGTTAGAATATGGGCTACTGGTTGATTTTTATGGTATTCCTGAGACTTTTTATTTTGACATGATTACATAAAAGGATATCTGGATCAGCACTTTTTTTAGGGGGAAAAATATATATATAAAAAAAAACATATGAAGAACTTTGTCATTTTAAATGTATCAAAAGTTGAAAGATACTTGCAGCAGCTACAATACTAAAATGTCGCTCAAAGGCAAAAACATGAATGGGTTTTAATACTGAAACAAAACAAACAAACACTTTAATTTTCACTAATATTTATTTGGTAAATCTGGTATCTTGTTCAGTTTTTCACATAAAGAACTTCATCACTTCTGTCATGCTCTTATCATCAGCGAAGATTACAGAGAAAGGATGTGTTTTATTTAGTGACAGGACAGTTCTTGACAGTACTGTCACAGGTGTCATAAGCTAAGTCACTTCTTCTATATATTGCAGGTGATTGCCATTGTGACAGATAGATTGACAGATGGGGCAATAATTGGGGATTTACACAATGCTGCCTCAAGGGGAGTCCCTGTTTACATCATCCTGAACCAAAGGTCCATTCAGGAGAACTTCACGCTCAACAGGCTCCGTCATCCGGTGAGTCACCTCCTAAAAAATCGGCACACACCTAGCAGCCATCCTGTCATATAAATTTGACATGGCAATAAAAAGACAAGAGATTTTTTATAACCAATCAATCACCACCTGTTCATCAGATGAATGCACTACACTGAAAGTGAGTGTAGTATCACCCATATTAAAAACTTGAGATACTGCATTTGTACTCTGAAGAGGTATCTCATGAACTGCAAGAGTGTCTTTTCACTTTGCCATGTTAGGAATGTGACACGTACGTTGAGCAACACAAAGCTCAACTGGTTGCACAGCATTCAGTCTTATCTGTGTTCCTTAGAAGAGATGAAAAATCTGCCTGATATTGACAACCTAGTGAAAAGTGATTCCTTTTTCATGAATCCAGGAGTGTATGTGCAGTTCACAGACAAAGACATGATTGATTAGAACTTAATTTTCTGTGTAAGATTGGGAACCAGATTATTTAGACCAATCAGACAATTTAAAATATATTTTTTATTATAGTGGCATACCATGGCTGTAATCTGATGCACATTTAGACATGTTAAGATTATTTGGCAATAGAAGCAGTGTGGCTGTTTTTTAAGTCAGCCACTTTAGTCTTGGACTTGTTGTAGGAATCAAATTGTGGAATTCTTTAAATAATGATTTGAAGAGCTGTAGTCAGACATTTCACTTTGAGAAGATGTACAAGGAGAGAATTATTAGACTGTATGAATTTGTCAGTTTATGTGGTTTTTTTTGTGTGTTTTCCTCCTTATTTATGTGGAAGTGAAAGATTCTAAATTGTCAGATTTGTTGCATGTTGCCATGGTATTTGTTGCCAAGTGATTGTAATTGGACAGACCATCTAGATATTTCTTGTTTTCTTTTTGAGTAAGGGCAGGCAAAATAAGATTTATTCTTCTCCCTGCTCCTTTCCGAACATGTATTGGGATAAAATTGTGAAAAACGATGTTCACAGAAAAGGTTGTGTGTTTTGACATCTGCAGAACAAATAATTGACAATGAAACATTTACAAGCTGGAATGGAAGAAAATCTGGTAGACACATTCATGTTATGAGAACGTCTTTGGTTACATCTATTAGGCTTTTAAGGAAGATTCTTGGACACTGTATTAATTGCCTTTCATTTCAGACATGCATTTATCCCAAAATCAGAGTACATTTGAACGCCATAGGGATCAATTAAATGATAGCACTATCATCCACTCAATTCTTTTCACTACTTTGCTAATGTCAAAATGAACTGCTAAACTAATGACATTCCAATATTTCTGTACTTTGTGTTTTGTTCTAATAAGCACATGCTAGCATGTTAAACTAAGTTGATGACCATTGTTAACAGGACAATTTAAATCCACTAGCCTCACCTTTACACTATGTAGTCCATATAAGCAAATGTTAGCATGCTAAAAAGATGATGAATATTGTAATCATTATACTTGCTAATTGTTGCCACATGTTAGCATGCTATCATTGGCGTTTGGCATACAGTTCGACTGTCCTAAATATCACAGAGCTCTGTAAAATCTTGTTATAAAACGTGTGTTTGACATCAAATGTTTCTTACTGGTTCAACACGTAGTTGTCCATTTGGCTACACTGCACCAAGGATGAACACTTTGAATGTTATTCATCCAGTTCTGGGTTTTAATTTGGGCTTGTGCTTTGGCAGAACATGCAGGTTCGTGTGCTTGGAGGGAAAACCTTCTGTTCAAGGGCAGGAAGAATGGTGGTCGGGGAAATGAAAGACAAGTTTCTCCTGGTGGATTTAGAGACAGTGATTCATGGAAGCTGCAGGTGAGCAGTTACACCTTTCAACTCATTCTTTTACACACTTTTAAGAGTTACGTAACAAGCTGTCTCTGTTTTCTGTAGCCTCACATGGACTGACGCCCACCTGCACCGACAGCTCATCACTGTCCTGCAAGGCCCAGTCACCGACTCATTTGACAGAGAGTTCAGGATCCTTTTTGCTGCTTCCCTTCCAGTCTCAGACACATGGAGGGTTGCAGAAACTCACGTAGATGTGGCCCATCAGCTAAAAGACTTCTCACATCACAGGTTTCAAAAACAGCTCTCTTGGGAGCGTGAGATAACCAGCCCCCCTTCCCCACCTGCTGATTCCCTCCTGGACTGGGAAGCCATGGGGGTTATTCAGAGAAACTCCTTCTACCCGGACAGCCCTTTTGATCAACATGAGGACATTTTGGTCAAGGAGATATCAATGCAGAACAACATGCTGTTTGCCAACACACCCATTGTGGACAATTTTACTAACAATGGAGACCAATCCATGGATAAGAAAAGGTAGGTCATACGTTTTATGAACTGATCATACAGTAGATGCTGTTGGCTAGTCCATGAAGCTGTCTTTGAATCAACATCTAAGAAACATACTTTATTCAGAATTCACTTTGCCATTGGCACATGTATAATCTCTATTAACAGATTCAACATATAATAACTGAATCTGTAGGCAAGGCAAAGCATTTTGGATCTCTGTGTCAGGTTTAGTAGTGCATGCAGGAAGGTAGGACCCTATAAGTGCAGATGGTTACAGGCAGACTTGTGCAGTTCTTTGTATATTTGCAAGCTGGTAGTTTTTGGTAGACATACAGGTAATTAAGTATTAGGAAAAAGAATGGAAGCAGTAAAAGATAGCAGCAAAGGTAACAAGACAGAGTTTAGAAATTGAGCTGGCATATAAAAAAATGGAAAGAGTCCAGTACAGATAAAGGGAGAGTAATTAGTGAAGTGGAGCCAGGTGAGCAGGTGGGCACTGTATGTCAGTACACTGGCGGGCCTACAGTAAAATTGAAAAGGTGTGTAGATGAACAAAGTACCATTTTATGCCTTTATTTGAATAGGAAAGTGAAAAATGAGAGGAAATGTTGGGAAAGAGAGAGTGGATGACATTCTGCGAATGTTGAGAGTTAGGGCAGTGGCGGATCTACTGGCCATCCCAGTGGCCACCCCATATTCCTAAACTATGATTGGCTATACGCTTTGTTGGAGGTCTTTTTTTACAAGTTCTTAAAGACTGAACCAATAAGATTTATATGTGGCCAATCTGCTGTTTCAGTTTATTAGGATTAATTTGTGTGTGCATTGTGTGCATAAGTCAGTGCCCTATTGAGCCAACCAAGTCAAATAGCTCTTCCTTGCTTTTGGACTCAAACCCGAGATGGTAGCAAGCCTCTGTATATGGGGTTGGCTCTACCTGCAAAGTTAAAACGAGGCGCTGTGTGTTTGTTTCTGTTTGTAGTCTGAGTAACAGAATAGTGTTCACTGATGTTTCTGGGGTATTTGGCTATATACAGGAAAACAGCCAGTGGGGAGGGTGAAAGAGACAGTACATATCAGCCATAATGAAATCCGTTAACTGAACTGCTGTAGTGTCTGATGGCCATTTAGCATGTGTTTATCTGTCGAAACTATATTATCGTAAATCTCGTTTCTCATTTCCTATCAATTTATGTGTTCTGAGATACTAGTCAGACTGTAAATAATGACAAATTCCGTTAACCACATGCTACACCAGAATCCCTGAACAAATTGGCCATGAGACAAACTGTACTTCTGCTATATGTTGTATATAAAGTTTGTAGTACTTCTGTATTGTAATACACCTACTGAGTTATTGCAAAATATGACAAATAATATGACATATAGTGACATATATTCTGTTTTTTTAACCAGTCTTTGATTTGTGTTTCTATTTTGGGACAACATGATTTTTATTTTGTGTTGCTGATGTTTGCACATCCTAACCTATTTATTTTTGCATGTGACAGAGTCAGTAAAATCACCTCCCCAGTGACAAACAATATGCCTGAAATGTCATTATCTTTCAGGTGAGTTTTACAGCCTGTTTTGACTTAATACTGATCAAGAGTATTGGCTCTTTCCTTTTTCAAATGTTTTCACAAAACTTTCTAGGGATCCTGATTATTTTCACAGCAACACACAGCTCTCAAAAACAGACCTGAGATCCCCAGAAAGAATGAAAAGGTAAGAAAAAATATTTTGAAAACACATAAAAGAGCTTTATTTGTAACTATTATATCCAGAACTAAATGTAGTTTTTCTTCAGCAGGGTGGAACGAGAAATAGAAAAAGGCCTTTCCAGGCAATTCTCTGCAGAGAAGAACTCAGATCCATATGACAAAACAAGACTTGATGATAAAGCAAAAGAGCCAGCACACATAATGGTGACACCTTCACCTTCTCAGAGAAGAGAGTGCTTAAGGAGGGAGTCCTTTTTGGAAGAAGAGAGGAGAGAAAACGAAAAAAGTTCCAAAGTGGAGAACACAACATCCTCCAGAGTAAGAAACTGACGTTTGCTTTCAAATCACTCGAGTTAACTTTGATACACAAACTGAAGAAGCATTGCTCTCCTCTTCACAGAAACCTTTAATACTGAGGGTGCCGCAGTCTGAGAGCTTCAGCTCACTCAGTGACATTATGAAGAGGATTCAGCTTCAGGAGAGCTCTTCAGGTCGGCTCAGTAGAGGATCAAAGGCCGCCGTGTCAGAGATGAGCCGGTCCATGATGGATCTGAGCGTACATAACGCAGATACAAATCATGACGAGAGAGGAGTCCCGGTGCCTCGGTTCAAGGCCAGTGTAAGTGTTTATCTATCTCTACATGTTCTTGTAAAGAACGGGTGATGGAGGACAGACACTTCTTTAAAAAAAGAACAGCTTATCGAGATGTTTCTTTTCAGTTCTCTGAAGCAGAAGAAAAACGCAAATCTTTTAATAATTAATGAGTAATTAATGAGGGGTTAGGTGAAATTACGTTTTAAAGTAAAACCCTGGATTATTATTAATATTTTTTTGTTTTACAAAGGAACTGTATTTAGTATAAGCAGGAAACTTAAATGTAAGTACCAAATGTACTAGCTCTAGTAGTTCATAGTCTTTTATGCTTTTGGGATCTTACATGAATTGTGTTTTTGAAGGCATTGAAAAGAGAAAGTATCTTAAATTCTTTCAGAAGCAAAAAATAATGAATTTCAGTTTCTTTTAATCAATCTAAAAGTCTGACCCCTCGTCTTCCTCTTTGGTTCCCTACAATGGGAACACTTTCAAAAACCACCAACATTTTATACCTTTTAATTATGGATGTACTCATGCATGAGGAGTAATAGTAGTGAAAAATGAGAAGGCTGAGAGGGACTTTAATATAACTTTGTTGCTGTCAACCTCTGTTTCCTTGGCAGTGCTTTGACCCGGGTCGCACAACACCAGCTTCCTCCCTGATGAAGAACAGGAGCGATGACTTGAAACCTTTATTATACAGGACTCCGACCGACTTTCCACCAAGACATAGGCCTCGCAGCTCCAGTTATGCCCTCAATATGGACTGGAGGAGGTCACTTGCAGAGATGAAAAGTGAGCAGGAATGAGCAGCACAAGAAATAAGAAGATGAACTATCAATGAGTGCAACATCATCAGCATCATATAAAACCAACTTACACCTCTAAAAGAATAAAAACAAGAAAGACATAGTGTACATTAGAATTGAGATTGACACTCTTTTGTATGTTGTTTACTTACAAAATAACATATTGAGGAATTTCTCCTACAATGTAAAAACAAGTGATTGGTATTTGTTGTTGCATCAAAAAGAAGAAATCAGTTGTGAAGGTATAGGCCTACATCAAAGACAAATAGATCATGTCATTTCTTTTTTTCTGGGATTTTGGGGGCATGAAGTTACCATTTTATGATTTAATGTGTTTTTTTAAATCCAACAAAAACCAATAGGCTACTTTCATGGAAGTGCAGCCTATACTTTTACATCACTGATAAATAAATCTGTTTCCCAAAGATATTCATTTGTGACACACTTGAAATAATGCATCAAAATTGAAATGTAGGGGGGCTATTAACAAAATCATGAATTTGATAAGGAAAAATAAAAAATATGTTTTTGATGAGTTCTAAATGTCTCATTGATTGATTTGATTAGCTGAGATTTGTCAAAGGTTAAGGATCAAACAATTGTCTACTAACAACTACTCTTCATCTTACCAAACATCTGTGAAACTCTTCCATCTTACACACATTTTAATTTAAATCTTGTTCTTTTCAAATCAAAGAAGACAGTCAGTCCTTTGACGTTTTTATCCTCTCTTTGTTTGATTCCATTTAAAAAACACACACATCTATAAGTGCCACAACTATACAGAGGCCACTTTTAAGATTAGTCATTTAAATTTTTTATAGATTGTATAAAAATTATGCATTTTTATAGTTATTTTGGTAAAAAAAAAAAAAAAAAAATTATACTGTATATAGCCTATCTACCGTACTGTCTTTCTCTATTTTGTGTTGTATTTTACCTGGACCTTGAGTCAGTAATAAAGGTGTGGCACTCCCGTACAGTAGGTGGCGCTATGAAAACTTCACTTCCGTAGACCGCCATGAAAGGCAGAGAAGAAGTACGGAAGCACATGGTGCAGGAGATGTGTTTCTACTCACTTTAATTCTTGAGAGTTTTCTTTTGTTTTAAAACCTTACATTTTCACACCAAAGGTTAAACGGGTTTCGGCGTATCGTCGGGACGTCCCGTTCAGTTTGCTTTACGAGCAGGTTTCTTCATTGCCACCATGGTTCGAGCAAAGAGGTGAGTGTGGCTGATACTGGTGTTGAGTGAGCGTGTTGACATCATCTAATGGGACTTTTACATGTATATTTTTTTCTGGTCATTAACAGTTAAAGGCAATATGTTATAGCAATTTAAGGTCTATTACATTTTTAGCCATAACCCGGACATCAACAACTCACATCTCCATGGGACTCTGCACGACGTCACCAGATGATCAAAAGACGTGAACCACATCTGAATGCTGCTGAGGAAAGTTTTAAGCACATCTGTTTATCTTTTCGTTGTTGTTCAGGGCTATAAAGGCACCGAGGCCTAAAAAAACTCAACGATATGGAGAAAATGATCCTGAAGCGTACAAGGACATGCCTGTCCCTGATAAGGTAAGAGAGACTCAGGAGACTGATCTGCTGCACTTATTGACACTTATAGCCTGAGGTTTGTTCTTATTCTTAGGGTTGTCCAAGAAGAATGAGTAACTATTACATATATTTAAAGCTTTTGTTTTACGTCTTTACAATGACAAATAATTGGGAAGTCTCTAAGAGCATCTACAGCTTTTGTTATTGTTACTTAAAGAAACGTTTAATATAATATGATACAAGAACTGAAAATTAAAATGTTTAAGTAAGAGCTTTACTAACAGCTGAGCAGCACTGGCCATATTGACCATATTGTAATATTTCTACTTAAAGAATACTTTGAGAATTGTTTAATTCCAAATTTAAGGTCTACTGGTAGCACCAATGTGGCTGAATGGTAGCAGATAGGACCAGTAAGCTTGTGTTGGGGCTTCATATTTGCTTATCGGTACACCAGGTGCATCGGCTGTGTTTTCTTTCTTTCTTTAGTATCAGCATGTGAAGATGTTTTGATGGTTAATCTGAATAAAAAGTAATAAATCTAAAGTTGTGACCCGTAAGATGTCCAAGTACAGGTCAATTTAAATGTGAAAATTAAAGCGAAACAGGGAAAAAATCCAATAAATGTAATAATACTACTTTTACTCTCTCAAAAGTCACATTAGAACTCGTCATCTCTCTTCTTTTCAGAGATCTTCCAGGTACACAAAGGACAAAATTGACGAGTTTCACGATGAGAAGATTGCAGTAAGTTCTCCTCATTAGTATATGTTTTTTAAAGGTGTGATGTGATTTTATGTTCTATTAACTTTTATTTGTATTTATTTTCCGCTGCGGTCCATTCTTCACAGAAACTCCTGGCCAGTGGTGTTCAGATGGAGAGCGACGTGGAGGAACTGGATGATGAGGTGATGGTGATTACATGTTTGTTTGGATTTACAGCCAGAATATTCTTCAAGCTGAAGAAAACAATTCAAGCTGGTGTGAACTTTACAGGAGGAAGTGATGGCCCTGGATGAATCTGAGTCAGAGGAGGATGAGGAGGGAGAGGAGGGGACAGACATGGAGAGTGATCTAGAGGGGAAAAAAGAAGAAGGTGAAGATAAAATGATCACTATGTTTATATCAAGGAGTTGATTTATTGTCTTGGTAACATATTTAATTTTCAGGTTGTTGTTTTCCGCAGATCTTCCTAACGAAATGGCATGGGGCACCAAGAAGAAGATGTTCTATGACACTGACTATATAACCCCCAGTAAGTATCTTCACCTTCATCTACAGCAAAGATGATATTTGTTTTTCCATGGGGCGAATGATTACAACCTTTAAACTGTGTTATTATAGAAGGAAAATCCCAGGAAGAGTTGGAAGCTGAGGAACAAGAGGAGGAAGAAGAGGCAAAAAAAATCCAAAACCGTTTGGCTGAAAATCTGAGCGAGGAGGATTATGATTTAAACCTCTTTAAGGTTTGTTTGAATTTTCTAGCAGTGATCTTTGTAGAACTTTTAAGATATTTCAAACGTAATGATATTAAAAAGGATTTGTCATTTATTGAATGCGTCCATTTAAATGCAGGAGTTTGCTGTTGAGGAAAAGGATGAAAACAAGGCCGTAGAGAAGGAGGAGAGGATCGTGAAGGACCTGAAGCAAATGTCCCAGAAGGAAAAGATGAAACTCCTGAAGAAGGAGTCACCAGAGTTGCTTGAGCTTATTCAGGACTTCAAGGCAAAGGTAATACAAGTGTGCAACAGAAACAAACACAAACTCACATTTTACAACCCCGTTTATATTTTCCCCTAAAACGATGACATATCTCAGTTTTAAGATGTGCTATGTTGTCTATGTGCTATTTTGCATTAAATATGGAGTTTGAATATTTGAAAAACATCACATTCTCTTTTTTAAATATTATAATTGCTATGTTTATAAATGCCAATATTAAACTGGTGTAAATTAAATCTGCTAATTCATGATTTTTGCAGCTCACTGAACTGAAGGATGAATTGCAGCCCCTCGTACAGATGGTCAAGGACGGAAAGATCCCACCAGGCAAGGTGAGTGCATATAGCTTCCCATCTACCAGAGCTCGACTGTGAAGCAGCTTTAACCTCAATGAACAGATGAAGAGTAGATAGACTTTTAGGCATTACATACCCATATTAAAATCTACCATTACTATGATGATGATCTTGAAATGACTGTAATCACATCAGCTGTTAAATCACTTATGTACAGTTTGTTTCTTGTTGTTTTAATTAGATGGCTTTTATTAGTGTTAATAATAATATTGTCCCTCTCTCTATATCTGTAGAGTAAATTATGGAGTAATGTGATGTTTGGGGCTGTTTTGTTTTTTTTAAGATCAAAATGTGGTTAAGTGTTTTGAAGTACCAGGAAACATCAGAACTGTCATGTAGATATAGCAAACAAAAAACGTGAATCTAAAGAGCTTTTTTTCCTTCCAAAGGGCGCTGACTACCTCAAGACAAAACAGCAACTTTATCTAAAGTAAGTTGTATTGAAACGGTATTTACTTATTGCAAATGAGATCATAGTCCTTCATTGACTGACTGATAATTCTTTCTGTCTCGCAGTTACTGCACAAATATCAGCTTCTACCTGGTGCTGAAAGCGAAACGAATCCCTGCTCATAACCATCCTGTGATTGAAAGACTGCTCACCTACAGAAATGTAAGTCTAGCCTTTGACATTCACGTCACATGTCTGCCACTGTTGGAACCTGCTGTGTCCAACAGTTAAACAACTGCAATCATACATGTCATTTCAGACACAATCCTTTGTTTCCTTTTATTATCTTTTTTTTTTTTTTTTAACTACAACTCTTTAGGCTGAAATATGCTATACCTACATGTCCACATCTAATCCAACCCTCTGTCTAATTGGACTTTTTTTAATACCTGCAGCTCATCAATGAGCTGGGTTCAGTAGATGCTCGGCTTGCACCACAGTATCGCCAGCTCCTAGCAGGTGAGGAGAAAGAGAAGGCCGCCAGCGGACCAGCAAAGGGAAAGAAGAGCAAAGTCTCCATTAAGAATAAAAAGGTGAGATTAGGGGATTTTTCTTCACTTGGATTCACAGCTTTAAGTGAGGAAGTTACTGATGTGTCTTTATGGGTCTTGAATGGTAATAAGTGCTTTGTGTATTCAGGATTCTGAAGAAGAATCTGAGGTGGAGGAGGACTCTGACCTGGACGAGGAGGCTGCTTTGCGTTTCTACAGAGAAGTTGAGCAGCGGATGAAGAGGAAGCGCGGTGGACCAGAAGCGGAGGAGTACGTATGATTGGAGTCTTTGATAAGTGGTTAAGAACGAATCAAAAAAACAGGTTCCTAAATTGCCATTTTTGTTACAGGTTGGCGGAGAATGAGGAAGAACAGGAGGAGGAGCAGCCAGATCCAGATGCTAAGAGAGGAATAACTTACCAGGTACAGAATAAAAACCCCTCACATCCAGAAATATTCTTAATTATAGTCATATGTTCCCACCAAACTTTACTCAAAAGGCTGCTAAATTAAAATTAAACACTCATGGCTGGATTTATATTTACCAGCCATGAATTGATGATCTTAGTCTGTCAGTGGTGTTGGTCTCCTTTGACTGATAAAAATTGAAGTTTTTGATCCTATAGGGGCGCCATCTGCTGAAAGATTTTAATAATGTGTTAAATACATCTATACAAGACTATGGACCATAGTAAATGAATTTGCTTCTGTCCATAATTAACTTGAAGATGGAAGTGTCTTTAAATATTTATTGACTGTTGCATTCTTACCCCTTTAGTGCTCAAAGATGCATCTTTACACAGATATTTTTAATACATTTCATTATATGGATCCAATTTAATACTATACTTCATACTTCACTCCCATGTGTCTAATGTTATCCTTTGTCTACTTGAACAGTTTTTTTAATTGTGTCTCTTACGCATTCCACAGATGGCAAAGAACAAAGGTCTCACACCAAAGAGGAAGAAGATTGACCGTAATCCCAGAGTCAAGCACAGAGAGAAGTTCAGACGAGCCAAAATCCGCAGAAAGGGCCAGGTTTGTATTAACCAAATAATGAACGTACTTCCTGGGGGGACTGTCATCATTATTATTATTTTTTTTTACTTAAAGTAATGCAGATAAGTAGGAGCATATTTCCAAGATTGACATGATTATGTTCTTCTTCAGGTCCGGGAGGTTCGCAGGGAGGAGACGAGATACAGCGGAGAGCTGTCTGGTATTCGTGCCGGCGTCAAGAAGAGCGTCAAACTTAAGTAACCAGGAGAGAATCCAAAATCTGCAGCCAATTGTAGCCGTGGGATTAAAAAGACACCATTGGATTGTACTTTTAAATGTTTATTGGTATTGGTGACTCATGTAGTAAAGCATATAACTGAATGAATCAACTGTCAGATAATGATTTTAAAAAACTAAATGTTTTTCTGTTCTGATCATTTGAACGTAAATAAACATTTTACAAACTTTTAATAGACTGTTTATATCCCTACACAGACACAGTTTTTAAAATGTATTTATATAGATATATATTATAGAAATCTCTGAGGTCCATTTTGAGAGCACAATTAAATGACAAGGGAAGGCATAATGTGAGTACAGTTCTGATGATAACTAAGATTATTCAACCCAACAACATACTGCAATTACAGTAACGTCTCAGCTAAACAGGCTAGTATGAATTAAACAAGTACGGGATCAGATAAGAGAGCAGACAACTAATGGTGTGCGGTTGACTCAAACATGCAGTGTAGATAACTAAAGGTCACCCCCCTTGTTGGCTTATAAACTTGCTGTGTGCCAAAGTCAGGTTGCTGACTATCCTCTCCTCTATGTCTACCTCATTCCTCATGTCTTGCTCCGAGAGGACCAGCTCCGCCTTAGTCTCACGGGTCACCACCACCACGTAACCCCTTCTAGAGTCCAACACGTTGGCCACCACCGCCTGGTGCCTGTAGGTGTCCAGCGCCCGTCGAGCCTTGTCCAGCAGGATGGTGGCATCTGTCTCCAGTTTAAATGATATGACGAAAGCCTGTGGCGCCCAGTCCTTTACCAGTGGGGACAGGATCTTTGGGACCATGTTCAGGCTGAGCTAAAGGGGACAAAATAGTATATTATCATTAATAATAAGACTAAGTGTCTTTAGCAACACTAACAGCTCTTTGAAGCAGCCTGTGAACATAGTGATAGTATATTTTGTTTTCATCATCTCCATTTAGTGTTTTAGCATGCCAGCATGTGCTGACTGGCATAGCTAAGGTTAATGGTTGTATAATAAGTTCTGCACGGCGGTCGGTATATAGGGAACCTACGGGATGCTGGATAGCTTTGATGTCATGCGCCCTATGTACAGAGGCTAATCTTTGGAATTTCAGCCCAACTCAAATCTGACCCAAATCTGAACACTAAGAAAATAAGTCAAGATCTTTTGAAAACAACCAGAAATAACTCGTTATCATGGGAAAGTTCAGTAAATATTACGTATTGATGCATGTCCACTTAAGGCTACCATAGATATAAACGCAGTAGTTGTTGACCAAAATGATGGAATCACTGTCGTATCAACTAACAATGCATTCCTTAGAGCAACAACCCTTGCATTGCAATTTTACTAAAATGAAAAATCTTGCATATAAAGAAGAATTTTTTATTTTCTTATTTCACTCACTTGAAGAGGTCCATTGGAAGACTGAATTTTGTGTTCAGGCATCTCGGATGCTGGGATATAGAAATCAGACACAGCCGCAGCCAAGTAAAACATGGCCTTGGATCCTAGGTGCAGAGTAAAAAAAGTTATGTTATAAACATGGCAGATCAGAGCGAAAACATCAATCTGAACATCTCTGTTAGTTTGTACCTATTGTATTGAGAGACTGAGCTGCTGCTTTGAGAAGGTGCAGATACTCAGACAGAGTGCTGAACTCAATGGGCAGAAGAAGACCGCCTTCTTTCACTTCCTGGTATCTCTTCAGCACTTTGGCAATGTTAGGAAGCACCCGCTGGTTAACCACCACGTCACCGGAATCACACGCGGCTCCCTCTCCACTTCTGAACGTCAGGGCATCCAGCATGTTCATGGTTGAAAACATGCGTGTGTAAGGGTAGAGGGAGCGATGTCTGTGTAGGAAGATGACGGCGTAGCCCGAGTCTATGAAATACTCTGCTGAGCAGGATCCTCGTCTGCCGCTGCTGAAGTTATCCAGGAAGCGAACAGTGCGTGACTCGAGAGGCACTTTGGTGCCTCCTGATGTGATGAGAACCACACCGCGTCCCGCTGCAGCATGAAGTGTGGCAAAGGCAGTCATCTTCTCTTTGACCTCCTCCACGTGGGAGGGAACAGCAAATTCTTCAGCCAACTTCCCATCAATGGAAGACATCCTGGGTTCAGCCATCACCTGATCAGAGTGGGCATCAGAAGGGAAGAAGCAGAATAGAAACCGGTACAGGCACTGTATAGGAATTGTTTTTATTACGTAAGAACGTATGTAGTGATTGAGGAGTCTGAAGGGAGCTCTGAGGAGTTTGGAGAAGAAAAACTTGAGATGCAAAATAAAGAATAGTACAAATTAGACACATTTTTCGCCAAGTAAAGCATCACATTTAACCCTGGATGCATAATAAACCATAGACAAGGGTTGAGTTTGCGACATGCTTACTCATTTTTTGAAACAAACCAAGAGCAGACATAATAAAAACAATATTACATTTTTATCAAGAAAGCTGATGATGATGATAATAGTAAAGCTGTTTTTTTTTTGCCGTGGAGGGAACCCTTGTTATGAAGCTTCGGAGACTCATATCAGATTCTAAATATCTCAACTACATACTGGAAAATTAAATCTGTACTATATCTAAGTATCTGTATATGTGTTGGGTAACAAGTAAAGCACGGAGATGATTGAAGCAGATAACAAATATTATGCAGAAACAGTGATGTAATTTTTGTTTTAGCTGTTGAACTTTACTTTGTTCAATTCACATTCAAATAAATGTATTTATCCGTTAGGAACTTCATTAATAACAGTTGTTGTGAATTAGTGTAAATAACAGAAATGAAGACTGATTGATCAAAACGAGTCAGAGAGGAAACTCCATATAGTCCTTGAAGTTGACACAACACCTGTCTTAAACTGTTAAAGCCTTGACTGAATATAAAGATCATAACAAAGTCATTCTTTCTGGTCAAGACTTTAAGAAGTGTTTCTGAGAGTCACAAACTATTAAATACTTTCTGACACACTATTGTTTAGTGTTTGGTTTAGGCTACTTGGCTTATTTGTTGAATTTCAGTGGGATTAGAAAAAAAAAAAACATGATCCAGTGGGCAACAAGGAATGAATTAAAAAAGGTGGCATACCAAACACTGAATAAACATGAATATGTTACTGTACCCTTACCCAAAAAACTTGGAGTTGGTGAACCATTGTCTGTATGTACCTGCGTGGTTACTGATTCACACAAGGACCCCAGTCTCTTTAATTAACTTTAAAGCATATACTGTATAGTTCATTGACCCGCTTAATTCAGTCCTAAGGTCAGGTGAGACAGGTGCCCTTACACTCTTCTGCAATCAAAACAAACCAAAAAGCCCCTCGACGTACAGTTACCTACTTTTTGACATAGTTTGCCACAGAGCCATTACCACGAACGAAA